>NW_026000142.1:2586264-2625638 GCF_001458135.2 Marmota marmota marmota
ATGCAGCTTTTAAAAACATATTTTGCATGTAAATTTTTTCTTATGTATAATTTAGCATCACTGTGTAGAGAGTTCCAGGACCTTGGGGATAAAGAATAGGGAGAGATACATCAAAAAGAAAACATGTCCTTAAAATAAAATAGTCACAAAGAAATAGTAGTTCAACACAATCAGTATCTCATTCTTCCCTTGCTGTAAAATAGCATTAGTCTTCTTTCCACTTTCTTTAATCACTATGTTACATTCAAAGATTTGTGTTTAGAAATGAGTGCTCAGGTAGTTGAGAGTTACCACATGATCACTCTTGGTTCAGGTAAATATTTCTTCCATTTTATGTTTGAACTTGCTAATTGTGGTAGCCTGAAGGCTGAGGAACATAATAATTATTTCTTATATTCTGGAACACCTAATAACCTCATTTAATTACTTATATTTGTTTTTCTTCTTTTTCTGAAGCATAAATGAAATTCTAGCCTGGTTAATTTTTCTTGGTCTGATTGCCAGACTTTTCAGTAACCACATCTGAGTTTTTTTTTGACATATGGGTAATTTTCATTATTTCAGTCCAGCAGTGACCTTTGAAATTCCAGGATCATTTTCCCTCCCCTTCCTGGTGCCCTCACAAGACCCAGAAGCACATACATCTGAAGGACCTCTTGGCATCTTCACATCTGTTGGCATAGAAGATGAAGGCCACTGTGTGGTCAATTTTCAGCAACAGGTGTTGAACTTGAGAAAGGGTTTGCTGGTTTTGAGGGATGGGCAGAAGTGATGCTTAATTCTTACTTTCCAGGCTCTTTGGAAACACTTAGAAAACAAAGTTAATTTGTTTATACAAAGCTCATATTGGGAAACCACAGTAAGCAATTGCTAAATAAAAGACAGGTTTTTGGTTTCAAAGTCTCATACATCTTATATCAATTTTCCATTCAGAGCAACTCAGTCTGAGGTTATGCCTCCTTGATGCATCTAGAATCCAGGAAATTCTACTCATTGAAGGGGTGGCTCACTTTTTTGTATGCCTAGTTTTCAACACCCCACACAGTTCTTAACCCTAGTACACAGAGTTGAAATTCTTTCCAAGACTAATTAGCCCAGTGGAGGTTACTCACGAGGAACAATGCACCAGTGTGAAATACCATCTGTGTTATCTGCCTTACAAAAATCTCTGAAATCATTGCTCCTCTTTGCTCACTGGTAGTAAAGACTCTAAATTACAGAAACAATAGAAGCACTGTGTTTAACCCAAAATATCACTGAAATCCCATTTTAGGAAAATCTGTTTCTTTCAAATTTCTCAGAGAAGTACAAAGTGTTGCTTGGTGTGCAGTTATCTGCCGGTATAAATGGTATAAATGGATGATTACTTAAATACGGCTTCTTTTAGAAGAGAGTTAGAGGACTTTACAAAAGCTTCACGCTGTGCTTGCTATACAGGTGAGGTTCTTGCAAGTAAATAATTTGACTTAAAGGATTGTTAGAAACTTTCCTTATCTCTTTATCTGGGCAATAATTGCTATATTTCTAATCTGCTTTTTAAAAAATCAGCTGGGGTTTGATTCCTTTCCAGCATCTTCAAAATCAGGAATATTTGATGGGAAGGGAAGAGTAGATGAAAGGGTTAAAGAGAAATGGTCCTTTTCATCTAAGTTCCAAGAAATGTTATCTTTCTTACCCTTATAGCATGGAAGTGTACAATACCAAAACCTGCCTAGGAGGCCTTACAATCACCATACTTTAAATGTCCCATATATCTAGAATTTTGGAACAAATTCATCTCAGAAGATCACTTTCAGAAAGCCTTCAGTTTGCCAGTCCTACTAATCTTGAAGATGAGACTCCAACTCAAATGCCCTGTGGTATTAGGTAGTCGGTGGGCTGACTTTTTACCAGGCACCCAGGAAACCCTTTTGCAGAGATTGAGCTCTGGCTGTGAAACAATCTTTGTCCTCTTGGGCTCCTTTTTCCATGCGAAATCTCAATGCCTGTGAGCTAAAAACTCTGCTGCTTATACCATCCCATTTTCACTTCTGTTTTCAAGCATAGAGTGCAGATTCTTGCAGGTTATTGCAGAGTCGCAAAAATTTACATCAGATTTCCATAAGCATTTGTGTAAGAGATTTTGCAGACTTTATGATCCGACTTTTCTCGCTTGCTTATAATTTGCTTTTAATGGGCCAAAGTACTACAAAAGTTAGTGCATTTTATTCCTCTATGTGGAGGTTAGGCTGCCCCTGCCCTGCCAGCCAGCCACCAAGAAAAGGTTTTTCTACTGTTGGAGAGGAGAACCTACAAGAATGTGGGAGAGTCGGCAGAAATACTTCCCCACTAGAGAGGAAAAGCATCACCACTTCTCAGTTCTCTTCACATACTAGATTTTCACAATCAAAAAAGAAACCTATCTTAACTAAAGAACTTCTTGCAGGCTGAAGAGATAACAAAGTCCTACTGATGATTTGGGAAATTACTAGAATTTCCATGAAGTGTAGTTATCAGTGACAAATAAGATATCTTATTTCAAGGAGTCAAGAGTCTACCATATTTCTTTTCTTATTTTATATTTTTACCATGATATTTTATCCCAAGTCATCTATTAACAAAGTACTATTTTTACTCAAAATATCATTGCCAATTTGACAAAGATAACCATTTGAAGTAAGACACTGAGGCCACAGTTTTCAAAGATGACCATCTGCCAATATCTTGGGTTCGACAAGATCTTCTAAACCTTGCCACTCACATTTTAAAAAGAGGAGTCTAATGCTCTTCTTTTCTTACAAGCAACAAAATGTGGTAGAAGTCCATGTAACTTAAGTCAACAAAAATGTCATATCTTCATATCTTCTATCTTGCTTGATGGATTATTCATGATGGAGTCCTGAGCAGCCATATAAGAAGTTAGACTTATTTGAGGCCATCTTGCTCTAAGAAGGCCCAGAGCTGTCCACCAGGAGAGATCATATGGCGAACTCCTGAGACTATATGTAGATGACAGATCAGAGAAAAAGAAAGAAGGACCAGATCAGCCCTCAGCTGCCCCAGACAGACCACAGTTTCAGCAGCAGCTATTATTTAAATTACAATCATGTAAATGACTCCAAATGAGAGCTACCAAACTGAGTCTGTCCCGAATTCATGAGCCATAGAAACTATGAGATAATAGGATGATTATTGTTGTGTTAAGCCAGTAATTTGGGGGGTGATTTGTTTTGCTGCAATGTCCAGAACAGACAATATTCCACCATGGCATAGAAGAAACAGTCTATGAGTTTGTTGGTCTGAGACTTCTGTGTTCAATGGGAACCAAGATACCTCCTTTCACTCCTTTACTTTGAATTTACCTCATAGAAAGAATCAGAAAATAACATGGCTTACTAACCTCCACATGCATCTTACAGCACCATTTTTTTTTTTTTGGCAATTTATTCTCACCTAACAGCATCATCTGCAGGGTATGAATTTCCTTTCAATGCTGGATCTATAACTTGTTTAAATTATACTATGTGTGTTCCTTCCAACCCTAGACATACTGTCACTTTTTGGATATAAGAACAAAGCAGAACCACATCATCTCCTTTTTAGTTAGCAATAAGCTTTGCAAAATATATTTTCCTTGTTTCCCAGGTCTAACTTATTTAGAAATGTATTTACTTTTGTGAGAAGCTGAATGTACTGACACATGCTGTACTTTTCCCTTAGGAAAAGCACATACGTGGATATTCAGCCGACATGTTCTACCGGGGCACAATGGATTCTTCCAAACTTCACAGATCCTGCCTTCTTACTAGTTTGACAAAGGGGGTATTTAGTTGCTTTTGTTTTATTTTGTTTTGTTTGAGGGTTTTTCGTGTTTTTGTTTATTTATTGTTTGTTTGCACTTTGGAAGGCTTGGGTATAGAGAGAAAGAATAAGCAACACAAAGTCAATTTTGAAGAAACAACAAATCTGCAAGGATTTCTTCAAAGAATCTGTTATTAGATATTCTGCTGTGCTGGAATGATGGTGCTTATTAAATATTGCATGGCGGCTACATCCAGGTTGGTAGCAACTAAAATCACAGTCAATAAATTTTACTTTTGTAATTTCCATTAAGGTCATGAGAAATTACTCTACCATGTTCACAATCAGGAGTGTCCTTAACAAAGGGGGGTTGAGAGTGAGCGTTAGCTATTTGAATATCACATTCGTTTTTAAAATCAAGTAGGCAACGCCAAGGTTAAGTCTAATGTTTTTATAACTCAAATGAAAACCCTCATTGTAACCAAAGAGCTCAGGGAGAAGGAAGAAATTTATTTTGCAATTGAAATTCTAAACACTGTTCACCTGCTTTAAAATCTGACAAGATTTTTTGGATATTTGGTCACTTGTTATTATGGGCTTTCTGTAGGTTTTTTATTATTATTATTATTATTATTATTATTATTATTATTATTATTATTCACAGTTCTTAAATATATGTCCGTGGTTCCTGAGCTTTTCCCCATTTTTGTTGAGTTGTTTGTGTCCTTTCAAAGCGGCTCAGTAATTCTCGTGTACTTACTACTCTTTCTTGGGTAATGAATGCATAGCTTCTACATCTCGCAGGGCCTTATTCATTTCCTCTTTTGAAAACTCTGTCAGTAAAAACTACCCACATCCAATCTGCCTTCGGTTTTGGCAGAGCTTGAAAATGTTATGATTCCAAGATACACCATTAGCTTAATATCTGATCTCATTAAGTTTTGATGCTTTCTAAGCATAATGTAAACAAAGTAGAATTATTAGCAACTTCCCTGAGTCATATGGTATAATTTATTTTTATAGCAACTGGTGGTCAAATGAGGATGTCTGTCTTTACACACTGCCTCTATTTCACTGTGTCCTATGCTTTGCTATTTGTTATAAAACAATTCTGCTTTCAAGGATGTAAAACCTTACTTTTACTCTCACATTTTCAATGATATGAAAAGGTGTTTTTTTTTTGTTGTTATGAACAGATTTTTTTTTTCTTAAATCCATAGGGATGTTTTTTCAAAAGGTGCTATCCATTAATTGCTTTCTTATTTGGCATTAAACAGAAAAATGATTCAAAATTAGATTTAAACCATACAAAATATATTGTAACTATGTTATCTATTTATTGTAAACATTTATGTAGGTATTTAATATTTATATGATGTCATCATTAATAGCAATTGAGCTTACATTTTACATTAAATCTTTATCCTTCCTTAACAAAACAAAATGAAAATCAACTTCTTTTCTGGATGTACCCAGTTTTGACTTGGATTTTCCATAGTCAGCTACTCCTAAGATTGCTTTTTACACTGGTCTTTTCTTAACTAAACCTCAACTGGAGCAGGGCAGGTGGGGGACAGGGAGCAGAATTCTGTGATATGCAAAATAAAATGAGGCTCATTATGGACAGACAATGTACCCTGATCTATTTAGTTTTATTACTTTCATTTAGAGAGTGACTAAAAGTAAACAAAGTCTTTTTGAAAGACACATTAAAGTGCCCTTCATTTGGATACCATGCTTTGCTGGAGACCAAGAAAGGTTCTTTAAAATATGTTATATAATTTGATTAGGTTTATTTATAATATGTAGATGTCTAAAACTCTCTGCAGACTGATTTCAAACTACATATGGACTCTCAAATTACTAAACTTAGATTCCCTAGGATAGCTTCAGATAGGGAAAACCTGTTCAGACCCCAGTGTGAGAGCTAGCAAAGTTTACTCACATGGGGACCATGGAGCATTTCGTAAGGGACATGTGGCTCACTTTACATCATATAATAAAAAAGAAATAGAATATTCACAAAGCCAACAATTTTGCCACCACCCAGTAAAAACTCCACTGAATGCCTTCTCAATTTGCACATGGAAAGTCAGAGTCCTTAACAATCCAAACTTTCTATATTGTTGTAGGGCAGCTGCATTAATTTTGTTTCTGATATTATAACAAACGAGGCATGCTTCTCGTCTAACAAGATGAAAATCTCGAATCTCCACATGTTTCCATGAACATGTAACTAGCTTTGGTATTTTTCTAAAATAGGGAATAGTTTATACTGAAATTTTATGCAAAATTCTTTCAGAAATTGTTTTTCCCCCATAAGAGTTTCCCTAAGTTGCTGCCTTCTGCCCATTTTAAATGCTGAGTTTGGCACAGAAAACATTTAAGAAAATGACAGAAAAATGAGCGTCATCAGCAACTTCAAAGTAAGGCCATACAATTCAGAATTTGTTACTAAAAGTCTTTCAGGACTAAACCACACATGGAGGTATTTTTCCCCTCATTTCTCAAAGCAGAAAAGGCTGCATTGAAGAACACCCCAGTTTATTAATTTTGCAATTGATTATACTGATTGCATGAAGATTTCCATTGCAAAAACAGATTTTTAAGGACTAAAAATATGACAATTATGCAGGTTACTCATTTAAGTGAATAAACAACTGCAGGTTTTTAAAGTAGCAGACACTTAAAAACGCAGGGAGTCATTTGCCCCCTTCTTTCACCTGCCTGAAATTTCTATTCATGTTTTAAAAATAAAAGAGGGGCAATGCATGTTAAATGATAGCAATCAAGACCCTTCATGCAACAGTTCAAAAATCTGAAATGAATGATCTGTAGGAGCATTACAGAAAATTAAAATACGACATTGTCTTGATAAAGTATCTCCATGCAATTAAATACAGCCTGATCCTCAGAAAAAGAATCAAGAAATCCTCTCCAGGGGCTGAACAGCCCTCAAGTGGTGGAGCTGAGGCTCAGCCTGAGTGTCTTCCTACCTCCACATTCCAACTTCAGTCCTTCAGCCATTCTTAACAGGGAAAGGGCAAAGAGAGAGTAGCTGGGGCACTGTCATTTGTCACAACAAGGGTGATTGAGTGCTGATGACATTTAGTGCCAGGGACTGGGAATGCCAAACAAACCCACAAAATGAAAAATTTCCCACCTCGAAAGCCCTGGCTCCTTCTTAAAAGAGGACCTCTTGAAATTGTTTGCATCTGCCCAGGATGCTTTTCCTTCTCATGACAAATTCAAGTAAAAGGGATGAATGAAATCACCCTGGGATCCTAATTTGAACTTAATAAAGAATTCAGAATCATCACAGTTTATTGCAGGGCTTCTCAAACTGGCCAGATATCTCAGTAACAAGAATTTTTGTCTGTTTTGTTTGCTGAGGGCAGATAACTGGGTTCAGCCTAGACCTGCTGAATGAGAAACTCCAGGGATCTGGAGGAGCCAAGGGACCTGTATTTCTAACAAAGACTTCAGGTGCCATCTTAGGATTGAGTCATTTATTTGGTTTAGAAGCCAAGTAAATCTGGGACGATGCCTAACTCTGCCCCTTAGTTGGGTGTGACCTTAAGTGAGACACAGCATCTGAGTCTGATTCATTCACTTAACATATAGTTTAGGATGCCTACTTTCTTTGTGCTACTGCTGAAGTTATATCACAAGCAAAACAATACAGGTTTTGCCTTCCTGGATCCTTAACTTTCAAATGAGAATAAGTAATGTCACTACCTAGGGTGGATGTGCAAGTCAAATGAGATAAAGATATAAATTCAAAATTTAATACCAAAGCCTTTGCATGCATGGAATTTGTTTCTTTAATGAGTCTCATGTAAGTGGCAGCAAGGGAGAATTGCTCCTACCCAACACACAGTAAAGCTTTCTGAAAACCATCTTTAACATCTGTCTCCCCAGTACCAGAGGCAGGGTAAATTTACATTCTAAAATGCCACTCAGCTCTCTTTTTGGTCAAGAAATCAGACCAACAAGATTTTGTGTTCTAAAAGCTTTTGTCTTTTTCCCACTTAAAATTCTTATTACTTGAGACTCCACATTTCAACTCAAATGTGAAATTAGTAATTATCATTATCAATCTTAATCATGATTTTTTTTTTTGTTTTTATTTCTGGAGTGCTCTCACACACATCTCATGTGATCTGAACAATGCATTTAAGAGAGGTGGAGTATAGATCGAGGAGAGGGATAGCTGGGTCAAATAGTGGTTCCAAATAGTGGTTCCGTTGCTTTCCATATGGGCTACACCAATTTACAGTCCCACCAACAGTGTATGAGCGTACCTTTTCCCCCACATCCTTGCCAACATTTATTGTTGTTTGTATGTATTTATTGTAGCTGCCATTCTGACTGGAGTGAGAGGAAATCTTAGAGTGGTTTTGACTTGCATTTCTCTAATTGCTAGTGATGATGAACATTTTTTCATGTATTTGTTAATTGATTGTACATCATCTTCTGAGAAGTGTCCCTTCAGGTCCTTGGCCCATTTACCCCTCACACATCAGATAGAGCACTAAGCTAAACACCATAAAAACAAATAACCCAATTTATTATTTGTTTTTATGGTGTTTAGATTTTTGAGTTCTTTATATACCCTAGAGATTAGTGTTCTATCTGGTTTGTGAGGGGTAAAGATTTGCTCCCAAGATGTAGGCTTTCTATTCA
The DNA here is from genome assembly GCF_001458135.2 of Marmota marmota marmota. Taxonomy (NCBI): domain Eukaryota; kingdom Metazoa; phylum Chordata; class Mammalia; order Rodentia; family Sciuridae; genus Marmota; species Marmota marmota. The sequence goes on from NW_026000142.1 coordinate 2,594,731, forward strand.
CCTCACAGATTATTCCTTTTGCTGAGAAGAAACTTTTTAGTTTGAGTCCACCCCATTTATTGATTCTTGATTTTAAAGGACTTAAAAACAGCATACTACAGGGACACAGCCACATCAATGTTTATAGAAGCACAATTCACAATAGCTAAACTGTGGAACCAACCTAGAAGCCCTTCAATAGATGAATGGATAAAAAAAAATTGTGGCATATATACACAATGGAATATTACTCAGCAATAAAAGAGAATAAAATCCTGGATTTGCAGGTAAATGGATAGAGTTAGAGAATATAATGCTAAGCGAAGTTAGCCAATCCCCCAAAAAAACAAATGCCGAATGTTTTTTCTGATATAAGGAGACTGATTCATATTGGGATAGGGAGAGGAAGCATGGGAGGAATAGATGAACTCTAGATAGGGCAGAAAGGTTGGAGGGGAAAGGAGGGCAGATGGGGTAGTTAATGATGGTGGAATGTGATGATCATTATTATCCAAAGTACAGGTATGAAGACACGAATTGGTGTGACTGTACTGTGTATACAACCAGGGATATGAAAAATTGTCCTCTATATGTGTAATAAGAATTGTAATGCATTCTGCTGTCATATATAAATTTTAAAAAAAAAAGAGAGGTGGAGTTGGTATTATAATCCCACTTTAAAGATGCTCAAATGTTGAAACTTCTTTGCTCAAGACATTATCCTGGGAAGGAAGACCTAGACTGTGACAAGTCTTTCCATTAGATCTGACCTTTTAAGCAATCACTCAGAAAAAAACAAGATATTCTGAGGCCCTCTATCAAAGAAGTCTGGTTCAAGGACAAGCGGGATGAGTATCACCTGTGTTGTGGTTTGGAAATGAGATATGAGGTATCTTCCAAAAGGTCCTGTGTTAACGCCGGGATGTTCAGAGATAAAATGAGTGAATTATGAGAGCATTAACCTAATCAGTTCATCCTAGTTTGAGTGGACTCACTGTAGGCAGGTTGGGTATAGCTGGAGGAGATAGAATTCTTGGGGTGTGCCCTGGAAGGGTTTATTTTCCCTATGCCTCCCCCGCACTTCTTGGCTGCCATAAGGGAAACAGCTTCCTCCTCCCCACACCTTTCCCTAATGATGTGCTGCCCAGAGCAATGGAGTCAGACAATTATGGACTGAGACCTCTCAAACTATGAGCTCCAAATAAACTTTCCCTCCTCTAGTTGTTTGTGTCAAGTATTTAGGTTACAGCAATGTAAAATTGACTAAAACACCCTGGGAGTTTGTCAGACATAGATTCTATTCTCATCTCAACAGAATTGGAATCTGCATTATAATGAGACCACCCAGATAATGTGTATGTAGGCATATTAAAATTCAAAAGTATCATTGTAAGAAAAAAAACTGGCACATGCAGCACAAGGTGAATCATTTAATTATTCATATTTCTTGTAAGTGCTAAACTAACAAACTGCATAATAAGCAACTATTTTTTCATGAGTGAATGAATGACTGCATATGTACCACAATAAATTCTATAGTATCTTGACTTTTTCTTGCAAAAATTCCAACAAAGCATCAGGGTTAATATTTATTTTCCTACAATCAGTCATCATCTTGAATCCTCCAAGATCATCCCTGATTGAAGAATTTGAAAATATAAAATTTCATTTCCATGGTATACATTTAAACACCTAATTATATCCTTAAAACCTTGAAGGAGGGACTATCTTATTAAAGCCACAAGTAAGGCTTATGGGTCACAGCTAAAGGCACTATGGGATATAAGCATCATTTACTGAGCAATTATTTTTTGCATTTCTAGTCACATGAGATACAGACTAGGCCTAGAGAAGAGTTGGAGAATTTTAGCTCCTTCTTTTGTAGGACTATGTATAAATCAAAGATTAAAAATTGTCATGAAGGAACTGAGATTCTGAAATGTAAGTGGTTATGATATAAAGTATTATGTGATGGAATCACCATTTGACTCAGCTATCCCACTCCTTGGTCTATACCCAAAGGACTTAAAAACAGCATCCTTCTGTGACACAGCCACATCAATGTTTATAGCGGCACAATTCACAATAGCTAAATTGTGGAACCAACCTATATGCCCTTCAATAAATGAATGGATAAAGAAACATTGGTATATATACACAATGGAATATTACTCTGCATTAAAAGAGAATAAAATCATAGAATTTGCAGGTAAAAGGACGGAGTTGGAGAATATCATGCTAAGTGAAGTAAGCCAATCCTCAAAAACCAAAGGCCGAATATTTTCTCTGTGGATGCTGATCCATAATCGGGGTGGGAGGGGGGAGCATGGGAGAAATGGAGGAACTTTGGACAGGGCAAAGGGGAGGGAAAGGAAGGGAGGGGATATGGGGGTAGGAAAGATGGTGGAATGAGATGGACATCATTATCCTAGGTACATGTATGAAGACATGAATGGTGTGACTCTACTTTGTGTACAACCACAGAAATGAAAAATTGTGCTCCATATGTGTACTATGAATTGAAATGCATTCTGCTGTCATGTATAACAAATTAGAATAAATATTTTTTTAAAAAAGATTTAAAAAACTAAAGTATTATGTGATAAATTTCGTGAGAAAGGAAAAAACAAGTGTCCTGATTATTAAGAAAGGGGGAAGTTTCTCTGTGGTCAGGAGAGCAGGAACATTTCAACAGGTGATATATTCTTGAGTAGTATATCTTCAAAATGAGATTGAATTTAGATGAGGCCCCAGGCCTAAGGGGACATCATCTACATCTAATCACCAAGAAGGAAGCTCATTGACCACAATCTGCATGAGTTTGGGGTTCAAGGGGGACAGGGAGCTTGGTTGATAACAAGTAAGTCTAAGTCTGAACCACAAGATCCTATGGCAACTGATTTTTACAAAACCTCTTTTCCCCCCACTACAAAACTGCTGTGGCCATCCCTACCCTCAGTGAAGACTGGTTTAAAAACTGAAGGAGTGTGGGGACAATAGACACTGATGGGAATATGGTGGAGAAAGCAATGACAGAAGGAAGGAGAATTGGGCTGAAATTACATTCCTAGTGAATGTGCATTTTCTAGAATGTAAATTCTTAAACTCCCTTGCACCACACACACACACACACACACACACACACACACACAAGTCTCTAGAAGATTGACTCTTCCAGAGTTACAGTAGAGACTGTACAAAAACCATTATCAATTGATGATGGTTGGCCATGTCAAATGATTGGCTCTCCTACACTCCTTCTCTGCCGAGGGAATAAAAATCCTTGTATAACAGACTAGAGGAACTTTCCTTTTGTGATGTGAGTCATCATTTCAGTTTGGCTGCAGGAGTCTCAGAAAAGATACTCGTGGAAGCCAGCACAGGCACACAAGATAAATAAGAGAATCTGTAATTCCTATGGGTTCCCTGTGTACTTTACTTCTAATTTATTCTTTAGGATAGTTTTGTGGGGTTTTCATGTTTGTTGTTTTAATACCATCAAGCTGGCTGACATCTTGTTTCACATTATTTTCACATACATTAAAAATAATAATGAATACTTCGAACTGAATGTTTGTGTATATTATTTTGGGTTCAGTTAGGTTTTTCTGCTAAGCTCATCTCTCACTATTTCTATCCAAATGACTATTTCACAACACTCAAGAAGGATCAGAAGGATGTACCTAATAATTTCCCTGCACTTCCTTACCCCTCACCCAATTCCATGCTGAGCAACCGATAGTTGAGAAACTGATACATTTTATCAAAGGAATCAGTACTAAAAGGAGCATCTTTAAATTTGTTCTTCTCAGGTTTGATTTTTTGTTGTTGTTGTTGTTTTTTGAGAGAGAGAAAATGGAAAAGTTAACACTAAAGACCTCAGGTGACTGAGATATCTGGAGGCCACAGGAACAAATTCAATTACTCTCTGCTGTCTCTCCTGACCAAGACCTATTGCTACATTGCACCAGCTATTTTCCACAATTGCTTCATCTGAGCTTTGATGTTTTGGTGAAACCAGTGTCTGCAAAGATGAGCAGTGGGATTTCACAGAGATTATGTCCATGTCTCCCACCCACTTACATGGGAAGTTATTGTGTGTACTGCAATAAACATGTAAAACATCATCAGGCATTCTGAGTCGTGGCTTTTATCACTTTATTCAAATCAGAGACATTGTCATGATACATATCTAGTCTAAGAGGATTCAAATACCCAAATTGTAAGTTTAAAATCCAACTCAAAGCTAGGCATGGCTGTACATGCCTATCATCTCAGCTACTCAGAAGACTGAAGCAGGAGGATCACAAGTTTTAGGCCATCCTATGCAACTTAGCAAGACCCTGTCTCAAAATTAAAAATGACTGGAGATGTAGTGCATCTGGGTAGAGCACCCTGGGTTCAATCCCAGTACCAGGGGAAAAAAATTGGAATTTAGATGATATGACATGTCATGCTCTGCTGGGAAAGCAACGTATTCCCAGTATAATCCTTGAAGGCTCTGAATACTTGGCATAATCCTAATTGTTATCAGTCCTGTACTGCCGCTTCTATCTTCGAAAAGTCAGTATGTGGACTGTGGACATTTTATTCTAAATTGACTGTTTCCTCTTCAAGATATGGGACCTAAAAGATCACTATCAATCATATTTGTTTTCATTTGAATATTGTATTTTCTATAGATTGTCATTCATGGGTGGAAGGACGTAGAGGGGCCAGTCTACCCACATGGCCTCCAAACCCAGTTCAGTTCCCCATAGTAAAAAGAGGAGAGCCAACTGGATATTTCTGGGTTAATGTGGTTAACACTTTTGCCATAGTCAATTCAGAACCTTCCTAATGATATTTATCTATAACTTTCCACTGGAAAATATAATCTGCATCTCATTTATGAAAATATTTATTGGTTTAATAATTGTCCTGTCACCTGATAATCTATCTCAAATTGATTGCACAGATACCTGGCTGTGCATTAGCTCTTGGCCCATTACTGAAGTTCCAATGTAGCGATTTCAACTTTTAAATTCATAAATGCCACCCAAAAAATCAATACATATCTCATGAAAAAAACTAAGATCAATTAATGTCAATGACTGTTGTTTCTATAGTTATCTCAAAAGAATTACATAAAGGTATTAGTTACTTCTATTTAAGTTTTTTGCTCACAGAGAAATGGAAAATACCTTGTCCTACTATAAAGATGTTTGGGATTTCCCCACCTCTGTGAAATTTCACTGACTCCTTGTCTATTACTTGACTATTGTGTTTAAAAATAAACCTAAATTGTGTTCATCCACATGCACTCATAGAATCTGCATCTAAAATACCACTAACAATAATATGCTTTCAGTTCAAGTTACACCCATCTGAATGGGGAGATGAACAGATCAGTATTGTACATAAGCTGATGCTTAAGCCTCACCACACAGGTAATTAATCTTGAGTAGTACAAGAACTTTCGTGTTTCTTTCCTTGATTTTGCCTCAGGTATTAACCAACCAAAAAGTAACAGGCAGCATTAAACATCTCCAGCAAATAGCTGGATATCCTTTCACATGACATAACAAGAACTTTACTAGCATGATTTCCAAAAAAATTAAAAGCTAGTTTGGATTACTGTTGTTTGTTGGCTGCTTGAGGCCATTTGGAGTGGAAAGAATTCTGTAGCTAATTAGAAATACACAGGATTAAAAAGTGGAGTCTGGCCTTCTTACCCCTCAGGTGTTAGGTGGGAGCTTGTCCTAAAGAGAGACTACCTGACAGTTTATAAGAGACTACTTGACAGCTGGCCTCCTTAGTTTGACTATCTTAGCTTCAACAGAGAGAATTATAAATCTTCACTGAAATCAGACACAACCCCATGGAAACAAAGTACTTTCAGCCTGTCTTTAAAATAATGCAAGTGTGCAAATCATAATCCTAATCTCAGTCCTGAATATGCACATCTAATATAATTAATGGAGGAGGCCATTGAAGTATTAATAACAACTGATTGGCATTCCTTAATGGCGCTGGAATAAAGTATCTTATAATAAAAGGTCTTTCGTATTACTTTTCCCTTTGTGGGTACCCTTAGGTGACAGATGATCTGAAAGGGCTCTGCTCAGTAGAAAGATGGTAATTAGCTTAGTCAATTAATTTATATTAGCTTCTTTCTGAATGCTAAATAAACCTTATAGGAAGATACTATGGGCTGAATGTCTCTCCAAATTTAAATCCTTATTGAGGTGGCATCAAAATGTAGGGCCTTTGGAGAAGTAATTAGTCATAACAGCTCTTGTACATTGATGAATTTGTGCTTTCTAAATGGGGAGGGAACTATCTTAGGCTCTTTATGACCTCCAGTCCCCTCCATCATGTGAGGGACCAGCGTTTATCCCCTTTAGAGAATGCAGCAACCAAGTATCATCTTTTAACAGGAGACAGGACTCTGACCAGACACCAAACCTGATGGCACCTTAATCTGGAAATTCCATGCCACCAGAACTGTGAGCAATACATTTTTGTTCTTCATACATTACTCAGTCCTAGGGCATTTTGCTATGGTAAAATAAATGAACTGTCAGCCAGTCAGTAGTGACAAGAGCAGGGTACAGATGTGCAGACAGAACCAGAAACACCATAAAAGAGCCACTGAAAGAGGGTAGAAGAGTTAATTCCTAAAGCTGTCTCGGTACCTCATATTTAATGAGCTTTTGGTGTGTACCAGACCTTGGGTGAAATACTTTACATGCATCACTTTATTTAATCCTCAAAGTCACATGAGGATATTGATGTTTAGAGATTTGAAGTAGCCAGAACTCCACTCAAGCTCTTGCTGATTGCAGTACAAAGCCTGGGTTATGTCAGTGAAGAGCACAACCCAAAGGAGCTTCCGGTCACAGTCCTGAACATCATTTCCTTCTGGTCCCAAAGAAGTAGGACAGTGTTTTCAGAAGAAGCAAGCCTTCTGTGAACTAGTGTTGTCTCTACCTATCAGGGAATTTAGAAGTACCCTGCTAAGTATTCGTCATTAATAGAACTCACCTTTGACTTTCAGGACACCAAAGTGAGAAAATGAATACAAATACTCTGTGGCCCTTCTCCAGCATCCTGGAAATCACTAATTATTTCCTCCCTCCTTCAAGACCACCATGGTCCAACTAGTGTGACCACTAATAAGCTATTAGCAGTGGCTTGCACGTATTGAGACAGTAGGTATAAAGACAAAATCACATGAGACTTATGAACCCCTTTGCTTACTTGTCCCCAGATAACAGGACACTGGGACTCGTAGGCAGCATCATTCTCAAGAAGAAAAAAAGGGCAAGAGACAATGTGTTCCTCATTGCTCCTGATTTCCCCATTAGGATCATTCAATCCTTGTGACTCAGCAGCAAGGAAACTTGAGGTTGATGTTGAATCCCTCCAAGAAGTCTCCAGTGCTTGTGTTACATCTCCTAGAGATCTATAGATCTGCAGTGCATAAAGAAAAGGTCACCAAAGGGCAAGGCACATATTGCTGACTGCATGAAAATTACTTTATAATCTCAAATAGTGTGCATAAGAGTTTATGTGTACATGTGTGTATGTATGTATACATACATGTGTGGATGTGTGTATGTGTATGTGTGTATATGTATGTGTGTGTATGTGTGTGTGTGTGTGTATATATACATTATAGAGAGAATTTCACAAAACACCCAAGTTTATAGTTCAATTCCCCACTCAGACTGTCAGTGTTCCCACCAGCATGACAGAAGAGATCTTTCTGCTTCTTTATCAATATGACAAGAAGAGAATTTGCTTGTATTGGTATCTTTACTTTGTAGTGAAGTGAAACCCCACCGCTTTTATTTTGTTGGTAAAAATCCTTAAGAACCCTCCTATCTTTGACCCCATATGGAGTCCTATAATCTAGTCTCACTTGGGGCACCAGAACCTTTTAGGCCATCACTGCTGAAATTGGTACTGGAAAGGAAAATAATATCTCTCAGAAAAGTCAGAGACTAACAGGAAATTGTGTGAGGAGAATATTAGAAAGAAAAACGCAGAGAGGGATTTTCATGTTTTGTTTTTTACACGCACTTTGAAAGTTAACTCTTTGCTGTTTACAATATTCTTGTTTGCTTCCCTTTAGCACACTCATTTTTGTGAATCAGCTTTAAGACTATTGCATTGAGAAAATAATTGTTTTGAGAAAGAGATTTTTTGGAGCTCTTATTTTATGTATAAGACACAACATTCAAGAAGTTTCTCATCCATGTCTATGAAATATAAAAATTAGAGATGTCAGAACATACATAAAGAACAGCACAGTCTAATAGCCGTTTTTGACACAAAGTGGGGAGGAAATGGCTCCATTTTCATTTCTATATTGTACACCTATACCTTATTTTAAAGTAAATTCTGTAGGCATTTCCTAATCAACATAATAATTAGAAATAAATTGTCAGAAACTTCATGGAAGATGCTACAATTAACTTCTAATTTGACATTAAACTTCTGAGGACCAGAACAAAAAGAGGGAAAGGAAATGTATTCTATTTTTCATATTATTGACATTACCAAGGCAAACTAATGTTTTTCTGACAATAAACACTAAATGGAACTGGTCACTTAGATTCTTATTTAAGGGTCATTTGAATGACCCTATGTAACTTTCAATAACTCCAGTTGAAAATACATTGCAGGACTAGAGCCTAAGTCGTATAGAGGAAGAAGGAGTTGACATATCTTTCTCAGGTATCTATTTTGTTCATTGGCTTTTAATAGGTGCTAGAGAATATGCACCCATGTATTAAATTCCTAATGAGGACCTGACATGGCAGAATCGACAATTTGCTCTGTAAATTAATGGACTTGTACTTGTGACCAAAGAGAGAGCCACTCTAACCTACAGAGATGACTTTCAGGGTTATCTATACATAGGGTCAAATATATCTCTCTATATTTAATAGAAGAAACAGCAACCACTCCAGGGATTTCCAGCAGAAAGAGATTTAATATAGTAAACTAGGTTGTTGCTCAATAACTGGAATAACTAGAAAGGTATAAGTCAGGGGATTGCCACAGGAGTTTTGGCTTCAAGGTATGCTGTGAACCAGATTTTAAGATAACTCTGCTGCTATAAACACAGCCGTCTCCCAGTCATGAAGCTGCTGACTAAATAGAGAAATGGAGAGTCCAGAGCCTCATCGTCAGTTGCCACTGCTACAAAAAAAAAAAAAAAACAGCTTCCACTTTCCAAATCTCTTCCAAGTGCATATCAAAAAACTGCCCAAGAGCTGGGGATGTAGCTCAGCAGTAGAGTGCTTTCTTAGCACAGTGTGAGGCTGGGTTTGATCCCCAGCACCATAGAAAGAAAGAAACAAACAAACAAAAAAAAAAACCCACAAAACACCAAGTATCCAGAATCCTAGCTGCAAAGGAATTTGAGAAATGCAACTGTCATCCTCCCAGTCTTTAGGATAGGAAAGGGAAACAGAAAGCAATGAACAGGTAGATTCCAAATGCCCACAGACAGTATATGGCATGCTTCTCCAAAGAGCTTCCATCTGCTCACATACTTGGGACAAATCTTCAATTGTGACTTTCAAGTTCTATGTTATAGAACCTGGAAAATGGTATTCTGTCCAGAAAATATTATGGATACGTATTACCCCTTCTTCAGTTCCTAAATCAATCCTAAGTGAAGTTGAAGGTGCTTGACCTATTATAACCCTTCCCATCTTCTCAATTGAGAAGGAGAAATGTGGACCACAGTGGACTACACCCAGACACAATAGGCAAGGATGGCTCAGGGTAGGTAAGAATTCTAGGGAGTCCCTATGGTTCTTACAGGACTTCCCTGTCTCCTCAATCCAGAATTCAGGGTACCTGAATGGACCCAGTTCCAACCTCTCATCAATTCTGTGTTCCTGCAAAGCTGTTGCCAGACTTTGGGAGTAAACTGTAATATACAGAAGCAAGTACTTACATGAATTAATTTATTAGTTCAAAAGTAATATAGCTACTAAAGAAAAGTAATTTATTTTAATGGAGCAAATATTAAACTACTGTTTTCTAAAATAAAAGGTCAATAAGTTTCATGTCTTCTTAAAGCTATTTCTGAGATCCTGAGATGGCATAAATCTCTGTCTTATGTTTGTTGTGGTAGACAAGAATCAGTTCTTCTAAACTGAGTCAAGTTATTTAAATATGCTTAAAGAAATGACTTATAGACCAGACCATCTTTTCTACCACATTCAGTTGATATTTGATTAGTCAATGTGGCAAGGAAAGTTAATGTCTAGTAAGAAATTAGACCTGGCAATGAAAATAACCCTCTGGTGAGTAACAGGGATTAGTACACCTGGGGTGTGGTCAAGTTGGACATCTCTTGCTCAATAGTTTTTAACAGTCTAGTAGGTGAGATGTGGGGAGATTTTTGTTATTGTCATGGGTTTTCTTCATGTGAATGAAAGTACTTCTGCTAATTTCACTTTGTAAAAGATTTGTTTTCCAAATGTTCACTGTTAAAAATGCTGCTCAGAATAGATTGTCTTTTTGAAAAACAAGGGATGACCATATTTTATTAATTCTATTTATTTCCTTATTTAACAAGTTTATATTTTAGGGAGATTTTCTTATCACATAAAATAATTGGTCATTTGGAAAAGTTATTACCACACTATGTCATTAATATAACGTAGCAAAAATTTTTCTCAAAATGGTCTCCAAAGTGGGATACTCCTCTGTAAAGGTGCTTTAGAGTTTTTTTCTTATACTTTTCCATTTTTTCTTATATGTGTGTTCATTTTATAATGCATATATAAATCAGATGGTATATGCATATAAGCAAATATGGATATGTTAGAAGTTAATGCTCAATTTTTAATAACAGAAGTACAAAGCAAGAATTTTGATAACTACGATTTTATACAAATATTTGCCTGAAAAACTTGAAGTAGTTTTTTCTAGTCTCAAATTTAAATAAATCAAGAGTTCATCTAGCATTTTATCTTCAGTTTTTAAATATTTTATTGGATATAGGAGTATAAATCTTAGAGTCAAAGAATCATAGAACTTTACTCCAGGAAGGAGATAAGCGATTATATCACGTATCCCCCTCATTCTTCTGATGAGGGGAAAAATAAGACCTGGAGAGGTTAAGTGACCATGTGACTTCCCTTTGCCTCTTAAGGAAGGGTACCTTTTTGTAGCCATCAATTTTTTGCCTATGTTCATTAGAATCAAAATATAAATGCATCTGATGTTGGTACCTAACATCAGGCTTGCATATTACAGTGATATAGACTTCTTATCAACTGCTACTGTGTGAGGCTGCTTCAGTCCATGGCAGCTACAGATCACTGACGGTATTAGTACAGAAAAGGCCAAGAAATGCATCTCAGGCTAAGAGCACTTAGTTTTTATTCATCATAAACATTTGTATTCACCATCCTTTCAAACTGAGATTGTCACACCTATTCTTTCTGGATCTGGATCCCCATCAATGTTGTTTAATTACTTTTGCTAAGTCTTATAAATGTGATATTAACTGGATAAAAATAAAGGCTAAATTTACAACAATAAATGTGCATGGTTAACTTTATAATACAAAACACTGTAATTTCCCTTTTGACTTCCAAATATTGTGTTCTTTATCTTGTTTAGATACTAACCTCAGAATTGAAGGCTTTCCATTTCAAGGATGGCAATGTTTTGCTAACTCTCTTCACCTTCATTCTCCATGGCCATGCAAGTTAGTCTCCATATTAGTCTCCTGTAATAGCATTCCAAGATCTTATCCTCCCACTACCCCTTACAAGAGCAAATTCCTTCTCCAGGGTACCAATTAAACTAGGCAGGCCCTCTCCAAAGAGTGCTCTCCCTAGCTGATCAGCCCTTTCCTCATCAGTGGATACAATGGTTCCCCTCCAACTCAAGTTTTCAGCAGTTCTTGGCTCTTGAGTAGCTATCTACTTTGTCTTGACTTTTGATTGTCTTACAAAGCCCTCACTGGGTTCTCTTCTTTCGTGTCTCACAAGTTTAGCTGTTTTCTTCATGGACTCCTGACCTTTTCTGTTCTGTGATGTGAACATAAGATTTGTGCTGCTCCATCATGACCAACAAGAGAGAATATAATATCTAAGCGCTTACTTGCTGCAGGATGGTGGAAGATGAACCTGACACAAGAGGAAGACCTGGGTCAGCTGCTTAAGGTCAATCATGAGATGACAAAACAGAGTCCCAGCAATCAAGGGGCCTTAATGAACCATGCCAGGGGAAATCAAAAGGACACTTCAATTCCAAACAGCCTAGAATGTCAAAGCCCTAAAAGAAAATTTGTGAGTGGAAGTCCAACCCAAAGCCACGTAAATTTATAGGAAGCAAGGTACAGTAATTAAAACCAAAGGACAAATGGCAAGTCAACGTGTACAGCTCTTGCCATGAAAGAAGACTTGTGAAGCTCAGAAGTCCTGGCCCATGTTCAAAAGATCTTCTGAAAGGCACATCTGACATTTTTCTCTTTTATCTCTAAGCATCATCTCAGAATGGCCTCTTAATTCTTTCTTCTGACTTAGTTCTCTCTCTCTATTTCTCCCAACTACCTTTTCTGGACAATCAAATATTTTAGGTGACTTCTTCTCTCTGTTAGAAGTTATTTTTGTCTCTTCAAGACATAGGCTTATTTCTAAACCCTCTTCCATTTGCTCTGGATTCTTAAACCTATAAACCTCCAAAACTGCTTTCCTAAAAAATTCTTCCTGTCCAAAATACAGTTGATTTCATTCTTCTGTAACTTAATTTAACATCTTTAAAAGCTACTTTGAGTAGTTATTACCAAAAAAATCATTAGATAATTATTAATTAATCATTAAACAATAAATAAATTGAGTAACTAGACAATTTATTTATTCTAGGTTTGTTAGTTTAAGTTGGTTTGAACAGGTTTTAGCAAAATCAAAATCGAAAGACACTGCTTTTAAGAAATATTTGTAAAATGTCAATGAGCTATATAGAATCAGCCAATTAATCAGGCCCAAGTATAGGAGTATCCATTTAAATAATTTTTAAAAAGTACAGAGTCAATAGTTACCTAACCTATAGGAAAATTATGAAAAAAAATATTATACGAAGTATTCCTAGTACACATCTCTTGAAAAACCTCTCAGGAACAAAGCAGGTGTTGCACTTTATTCCCAAGAATTATCGACTGACAGAATACTGAAGTATAATCTCTTTCACTCAAGAATAAGCTCTTGAGCCAGGTGCAAGGATGCATGCCTATAATCTCAGCGACTTGGGAGGACTGCAGGTTCAAGGTCAGCCTCAGCAATTTAGTGAGGTCCTAAACAACTTGTGAGACTCTGTATCAAATAAAAAGTGAAAAAAAAAAAAAACTGGGGATGTGGCTCAATGGTAAAGTGCCTCTGGGATTCAACCCCCAGTACCAAAAAAAAAAAAAAACTAAGCAAAAAAGACTAAGCTTTTGGAGGTCGGTCAATGTGTTATTCATATCCTTAAATCTGTGCAGAAGATGCACGCGTACAGTCGATGGAACATATTCAAAACCGGCTGTCCCTGGGTTCAATCCACAACATCTAGAGGGAAATGGAGAGAGAGAGGGCAGGGGGTAGGAGAAGAAAAGAATAAAAAGCTTGGCTCCAGACTTCATTAGCTCTGTTATTTTAAGTGAGTTACTATCTTGATTTCTCCATCTGTAATATTAGGAAGATAATCACTATCCTCTAAAGTTACTGAGATTATTGAATAAGGTTCAGTTGTGAAGTATCTGGCTTGGCATCTGGCCCATGATATATGTATTGACTTCATTCTCTCCATCAATCTCTGTGCCTGGTGCTGAGGTTACATCTATGAAGTAGACAGCCATGGGCACAGTATGCAGCCTGGGGGCATTTCTGCTTCTACGAACAAGGGACATAGTGTTGCTGGAAAACCAAGTGTTATCGGGATGTGAATCTGAAAGCTGCAGGAATCCTCCAGAGACTGGAAAGATGGGAAAGAGTAGGCCACTTGAGGGAGGTGGTATGTATGTGTGCATGGTTATGATTTGAGTAATCTTCTCTAGTTGTGCATGTGCAATTGATACTGTTCACTAGGAAGTTTTAATTCCTCTGAGAATGATAAATGTTTTATAGCAACTTAAACATTCAAACGTGGCATAAACAAATAGCTCTTTCCCAAAATATTTGTCTAATCTAGCTCCTCCCACATTGTCCAGGGCTCCTCCTACTCAAAACAACTTGACAAACTGAGACTCAGCAGAAGTACCTTGTTTTATTAAAGAACATTTATTGATTCCTGAAGGAAATAAACATGTTTATTATTGATTGACATTTAACTCTGATAACCCCAAGCCTTTATTCCTATGAGGAAAAGCATGCTACTCCCCACCCCACACCAGTCTTGTCACATCCACAAAAACATTTGAAGTAATAGTAGCTGTTGCTGTTTTTAGGTTTGGAAATTTGCCTTAATGATAGATTTTGGTTATTATTTTATCATTATTTAATATGCTAATCAATATTTGGTTAAACACAAAATATCTTAAAATGTCTAAACGCAAAGGCAAGTTGAAAATTAACCAGTCAAGTGTGCTGGGGTCTCCTGCTGTCTGCAGCCCCTGGTTCCCATCAGCACAGTTGGCTGGGTCCCTTCACTGAGACAGAAGAGAGTGAGCCCCGTCACCAGCCTGTCCTCTGGGGGTTTGTCAGAAGCCACTTTCCCACCCAGCGAGACTTCCTGACAGAGCTTTCTTCTACCCATCACAGTGACCTTGACACCTCACAGGACAAAAACAATAAAAGGTTATTTCTTCTCATACATTTTCAGCTTCTCTTTTTAAAAATACTTAACAGAGGTATAATTGACATACAAAAAACTGAAGATATTTAATATACACTATTTGATGAGTTTGGAAACAAATATATGCCGATGAAACAATCTATAGCATAAACATATCCATTACCTCCATACGTTTCTTCTCATCTTCTTTTCTCATTATTATCAATTTTTGTGATAACAACCCTTAACCTAATAAGACCCTTTTAGTAAAATTTGGGGAATTTAATATGGTATTGTTAACTGCAGGCTCTGTGCTGTACAGTAGATCTTTAGATATTTTTATCTTGTGTAACTGAAACTTTATACCCTCTGACTAATGCTTGCCTATTTCCCCGCTCCTCCCAGCCTTGGGCCACTGCTATCCTACTCTCTGCCTTTGTGAGTTTTACTATTTAAGATTCCTCACAGAACTTGTTCAATAACAGAATAAAGGATAAAAAGTCATATGATCATCTCAATAGACATAGAAACAAGTGCTTTACAAAATTCAACCCCCTTTCAAGACAAATTAGGTATAGATAGAACTTACTTCAAAACAATAAAGCCCATAAAAATAAATTAAAAAAAAATAAAGCCCACACCTAGCATTATACTCATTGGTAAAAAACTAAAAGCTTTTCCTTTAAAATCTAGAAAAAGACAAGGACACCCACTCTTATTACTTCTATTTAACATGATACTGTAAGTCCTGGCAATTGGCAGGGGGTGGGGAAAGGCATCCAAACCAGAAAAAAAAAAAAGAAGTAAAATTACCTCTGAAGTTGACATTATCTTACCTGTAGCAACCCACCCCTGCACTTCCCCCACAAAAAGACCCTGTTAGAATTAATAAATGAATTCAGCAAAGTTACAGATACAAAAGCAACATATAAAAATCAGTTATGTTTCTGTACACTAACAACAGAATTAAGAAAACAATCTTGCTTACAATAACATTAAAAAAGAATAAAGTACTTAGGAATAAACTTAATCCAAACAAATAAACTTAACCAACATTTATATACTGAAAACCATAAAATGCTGATGTGTAACTTTCAGCTTCTTAAGTTTAAAGCTATACAAATAAAGACCCTGGGAAGTTAGCAAAGCACAACTACAAGGAGTGGAACAATCAGGTCTACAATGCTTCTTGAATTCAGATCCCAGATGGCCTGTCATATCACTAGTCTTTTTTCCAGGCTGAGTCTGAAAGGGAACAGCCCTGGACAGCCCTGGAGAGGTCAGACTTGGATACCAATTGTATTTGAGAAAGTCTGTATAGTATTTCTCGGGAAATTATTGTGTTTTTCTAAATCCTAAGGAAAATCTGGCAAGAAATTTTAAAAAACTGGAAATTTTTTCTAATTCACCTTCAACAATTATAACATGGTAATCAATACAGAGATGTTGATGATTTGAAAGGCTCCGCCCACAACAGGTTGAAAGCAAGAGCAAGAAATACAAACACATGGAGTCAAAGTCAAAGTCAAAATCAGCATCTCTGGGACTAGGGAGAAAAGCACAGAAGAGAGAAGTGGTCACTATCTAAGAGGTCAGTCTTGCTTGTAGCTGTTGCTATGATTTAATTGAGTGTTCACAGATCTGAGTAGTGCTAACAGTGAGTCAGGTTTGCAAACATAATAAATATTAGTATGTTTATTATATAGAATACTTTAAACAAACATGTAAGTATTGTTCCAAGAAATAACAAGCTTGGCAAGCAATATAAATTTTTAAATTGGCAATTTTGACACATGAATCTGTGTAGTGCTGAGAGATCTGAATTTACATCATTGAATATTAACCAATAATGTTTGCTTGAGATATTAGAAAATTTAAATACTTGTTGTGGATAAAAAAATTACTTATAAATACTATTAATCATAATACTTATTTGTTGAACAAGATTTTTAGATGTCCATAAAATATATATAAAGAATATGAACAACATTGGAAGTATTTTGAAGACAAAAAACAACTTATGATTTCAGTAATTCCTGAGACTTCCTGGGGATTTTGATCTCTCATTCCCGTATACCAAAAATTATGAACTAATAGGTATTTAGGAACACTAGGTTTAAGTCATGGATGGGACATAAACCCAATCTGCATGAATTCATGTTCTAACTTTAAAAAACTTTATAAAGAGGAAAAAGGTAAAAGTCTCTGTATTACACTCACTATAACCCTACTAACTTGAAATTTTGTAATAATATTATTTAATAATAATAACAATGTTTATAGAAATAGTTTGAAGAATCAAAAGCAGACTTCATCAAGAATAACAAAACTTTTGCAGAAAAATAGCTAAGTATTATCCCTACACCCAGCCATTCCATAGTTACCTTTTTTTACAAGATTTTATGGACAGTCTATATCTAAACTGCAGTACATACACTACCAGCTCTTCTACCAAGCTGAAGAAACAAAACCACGTTTCCTTTGTGGATTTCTTTAGGACTTCAGGTGTTGCTCAGATACAGAAGAGCTTCCCCAAGCGTATTTCTACTCCAAAGGTGAATAATGGGCAAGTTTAGCTTTTCAGAACATGCAATACATACTTCTTAAAATTCTATCCCTATTGCATTTATGCTCGATATTTTAATAACTCGATTAAACTGAGAGATTATCCCTGTCTATGAAACTAAGAGCTGGAAATGGAGGAGAATATTTATTAATTTAAACAAATTATTGAGATGAGAAGATAATATCCCATTTGGATTAAAAGTAATTTCAAAAATCCACTTATATTTTATGGCCTTTTAGGGGAAACCTTTGCTTCAGAGTCATCTCTCCTTCATGTGCAAAAGAATCCATTGATCTACCTAAACTATAGTACCGCTTGGTTTCACATTCCTAGTCCAGAGCTACAAAGAAACCTTCCTTTACAAACCTATCAATTGTTTATCACCATGTCTTATTTCTTAAAAATACAACAACCTGTAGAACTGCAAGAATAGTCCCTTGGTGTATAGACACTTATTTTGATTAAAAAAAAAAAATCTTTATGTGTAAGGGAGAATATGCTGTATTTGTCTTGTGTGCCTGACTTATTTAACATAATGTCCTGTCATTTTATGCATTCTGTTGCAAATGATATGCTATCAATCAGAACCCTTCAGAAAGAAAGACAAATCAACATTACAAGCAAGATTATGACTTTCCCCTTCTAAATAAAAAATAAAAGAAGCCTGACACAGTGGCACACGCCTGTAATCCCAGTGGCTCGGGAGGATGAGGCAGGAGGATCACTGAGTTTAAAGCCAGTCTCAGCAAAAGCAAGGCACTAAGCAACTCAGTGAGACCCTGTCTCTAAATAAAATACAAAATAGGGTTGGGAATGTGGCTCAGTTGGTGAGCGCCCCTGAGCTCAATTCCTGATACCCCCTAATATAAATAAATAGATAGATAGATAGATAAAAGAAGTAAAAATAGTATACAAAAGGAAAAGCAAATATCTTTGCTATATAGTGGGATCAATGTCTTTAATGTGATAGGAAATTTCTTAATTGCTCCAATTTTAAAATAGGGCATATATATATATGTACACACATATATAGATATAGATAAATATATATATATATATAGGCATTTCATGAAGAAACTCAAATGAACAACAAATATAGACATATTTGATATAACTTATAAGTCACTAATAAATAAAACAATATATCAAGTTTTACATATCAGATTAGCAAAAGTTCTAAAGAATGATGATAATCCAAATTGGTAAAGGTATAGGAAAATAGGTACTCTCCAGAGTGCTATGTTAGCTGAATACTCCAAGCCCTTTAAAAATGGCATGCTTTTTTTTTTCAACCAAAATTCTTTCATTTAAAAATTTGCCTAAGGAAATAATTGGATGGCCACATAAAGAAATATTTAGATGTTCCTTGCAATCTTGTTTAATAATAGCAAAACATCACAGTTCCCCCAAAGCACTGGAAAATAGTGAATTGCTTAAATAAATTGTAGTAATTCATACAAATGAATAACCTACAGAGAAATAGTAAATAAAATGTAAATAAAAATGTATGAATGTGGGTATATAGATGCTATTTTAAAATCTCCCAAAACAGATTTATACACAAATATTTGTTGAATTAAATAGTTGATAAATAAGTTAGCAGTAATTATCTACAGGTATTGGTATTATAGGTGATTGCATGTGTATGTGTGTGTGTGTGTGTGTGTGTTTTATTTGCAGGAAACATGATAATTATATGGCTTTGCTTTGTTGTTTTTTTTAATTTTAAGGATATATCTTTAAAATGCAAGAGAAGCTAGATGAATTCAGAGTCCTAGTTTTCTTCTCTTGTACCTAAAAGACTACAGAGAGAGAAATGTGCCTGGAAACAAGAAAACTAGTGATTAGCTTAATAAATGGATTTAAAAAATCACACAAAAATACCCACCTTTGAAACTAAGGTCAGTCAAAACTCTGAATTCTGAATATAAACAGGTTATATAAATGAAACCTGCCTGAAGGCATCTTTGGTTCACACACCCAATTTTAAGAAACATAGTATTGCACAGAAGATAACAGTTTGATTCCATTCTTTATTTTTTTCAGACTACACTGGCTTTCTTGGTCTTCTCTGAACCCATCTAGCCCTTCACCTACATGGCAAAATGCCAGAAGTCTTTTTTTCTACTCAACTTTGAATACAACTTTTTTTTTTTAAGCCATGTCTTTGCCTCCCTTAGATTATATGGAAACAGGAAAGATTGCATGGAAATGTTAAAATCAGATCTTATCATTAACAAACATCTTTGTAACTAATAAAGGAACAACTAAAAATTTTTTCCAGCCTATGGCTAGCAAAAAGGTAACTTTGTACTTATTAAGGTGCAGAATCTAAGGATCTGGAAATAAGAGAAATAGTCCCTACATAAGACAGTCACAAACCTATGAGGTAAGAAATAAGCCAGTGCTAGCTGGAATTTAAACAAATCCCCTCAGGAGCAACCAGCTCTGCCTGGGGCACAGAAAAAGTAGAGAAGACCTTTGAGATGGAATTTAGAAAGTGAATATGCATTTCCCAGGTGTGAAAAGACCAGAAGGGCAGGCTGAAAGGCAAAAAAGCAGAAAAGTGCTTGTCTTAGTAGGTGTGGCAAAGTTCTGGCTCAGAAGAAGAACTTTGAAATGATGGTAGGAAGGGCATTTGGCCTAAATAATAAATTAACAGTTACCTAGGTAATTCAGTCTATGCATGACTGAGTTTCACAGACCCAAAGACCCCTATATTCAAGTGATTCATTGGTATCTCAAACTAGCTCTTTGTTCAGCTATAGTGGTAATTGACTTCATTCTAAAATGGAATCTCTTTTTTTTTCTTGCCAGGAAAGGAGTGATTTCACTTTTGCTTCTCTTTTCCTTTTGGTGCTTTCCATTCATGTTTTTGCAGACACATAGACACACCCTTTAAGCCAAGGTTTCAATGAAAAAAACTAGCCAATCCAGTTTTAGCATTGTCGTTGGTGATATTAATATAGAGACAGTTGCCTTCTTGTTGCTCAATAGGGTGAGACTTTGAAAAAGGCTTGGGCATGTGTGTGGAGCCAATGTGTCTGGCTTCAGCCACCTCCTTCTCTCACATTGCCAAAGAAGCCGAAGCCAAGGAACCATCTCCTTATTGTTCTCTTGCATAAACGGGCCTGCTGCCCATGGGGGGAGGGTAGTGCCTAGGCATTTTTCATGACCTCCTATGAAAGGGTGGGGTTACTGCCTCAAAGTCCTTGCTCTTGAAAACTGGGGTATGGAACCCTACTAGCTAACTAAAGGAAAAGGAAAAGAACTGACCTGCAAGCCTGGTGGATGCTGTTTGTAGGGAAGAATGCTAGAACACTTTCTAGCTGGCAAGAACAATTGTTGAAAATGCAGTGCAGACCACCATTGGAAACTTAAAGATTGTCAGCTTCTCACCATGTTGTCGAGCATCAAAAGGCCAACTCACTTTTCTTTTGACCAGATACACATAATTAGGCTCATTTGAATCTGGCATCATAGACCTTGAGACATTTCTGCAAAGCAGTTTATGATGACATTTATGAGCTATGCCTCATAGTAATCTCTCAAGGTGAGTGAAGGTGATCCAACAGATGGGGAAACTAAAGTGTTGGGAACCCTGGAGCAGGCCCCAGCAAGTCAAAGCCCACAGACTGAAGTGACAAACCAACAAACTGTTCAAACTAACAAATTCAGCTCCTGAATGGGTTTGGAATGTCACAAATGGACAATAGCCCAGTCCATGAATGAGGAAGCTGCATCCACCACATCTGAGGCAAAAATAGGTTCAAAGTTGTTAGACACATGGACTGCATTCAATTTCAGCCAATGAAACAACAGAATCTCAAGGTCAGAGTCCACCATGAAACAGCCAAATGTGTACCGATGGCTTGCAGGGGTGACCTATGTTGACCATGTAGGTTTGAGTAGTGAAATCTCTGCCCACAGTCTGACATCATGAGGGTTCTCTATATAACCCTTTGTCTTAGAGAGCTTAGATACTCAATGTACTCTCTTTTCTAGTCTCATGTCACATTGCTGCCATATACGATTCTGAGTAAAAGATCTATTTTTCCACTAAATCTTTAAAATTTTTATTAAACTACTCCAGACATGGGATTGTTATGAAAAAATTACTCCTGGAGGCAGTATAAACAAGTCTCTGAAACAAAGGTTAAGGCGTTTCATTTTACTTTTTTTTTTTTTTTTGGTAAGGTCATTTTTAAGTCATTTTTCCCCTTCAAAAATCTTGGTTCAATCCTGCTTGCCACTGGTGAAATACAAAAAGGCTGCACAGCCCAGGAAAGAAACCACCAACTACCTTGTCAAAAAGGAGGTCATATCTCACCATGCTAACTGCAGTCAAGAATAAATTTCAAGTGCTGGGATTCTACTTTTCAGATCTTAGCTCATGTTGTTCCTATTGTAAATGTAGCCTACTCAGAGGCATATTCTTCCTCTTTAGACTTATTAGGTTTTGCATTTGCCTGGAGAATTGCCTGGAAGCACAGATCCAGACCTCAGGTTGACCTTCATTTGACCTTCATTTGGATCTCAGCTCCCAACTTACAAGCTGATGAGCCAATCCCACCAATCTCTTCCTCTCCACTCTCATGCCCACTGTTCTGTCTCAGGCCATCAGGCTCCCATCCCCCAACTCACCTCTTTCCTAAGGCATTCTCTATGCTGCCACCATATTTTGCTTTCTCAACTACACATGTGATCCTGTCGTTGCCTGCTATCACCACCCCCCAGTCCTCTGCTGCACCTGGGGAAATGTAAAGGCAACTCCTTACCAGGCTGCAGCATGCCTTCCTCTCTAGGCTCATCTCTGACTCTCTCTCTTCCTACTTCAATCCCTTGCATTCTCTTCCTGAACTTGCTCTGCCCCAACCATACTGCACTACTTGCTTTAGTAAATATTAGGATCAGAACTATTTCAAATTTAGGTTAAGTGCCAACACTTAGCGTTTAGAACCCTCCCAAAGTCTCCCAAGGCATCCCTCAACTAGCACATGTTTTTCAGGTAGTAATTATCTGAAGTTTCCCTAAGGACAAGGGTTGTCTTTTTTGCCTTTGTAACCCCAACAATCTAGCACAGTGCTTGACATGTAGGACGTGCTTCATTATTGTGAGTGGAGGAATGAATGAATGAATGAACCCATACACCTACCATAATGTCCTCAAATATATAGAAGGCAATTGATGGTTAGTTTTGTTTCCATTTCTTCTTTTTCAGGTCAAGTTCAGAATCAAGGGGTTCTTGAAGTGGTAATTGTTCTGTAGGAAATACTGTGGTGTTTTATGTTTTATATCTCAAGATAATAACTGTTTATTTTCCAACTGTCTTCCTCCCCACCTCTACACACACACACACACACACACACACACACACACACACCACATCTCATGAAGTATCTCTAGCATCTCAGTGAGGTCTCTTGAACCCACCCGCCCTTCTGTTGACCCTCTAGATGTTTGGACCTTGAATTCCCCAAGAGTCACTTGGGGAGCTTGGTAAAATACAGATGTCTGTGTCCAATCTTCCCAGCAAGTCTGGGGTAGAACCCAATGATTATAGTTTTCCAAAGCCATCCCCAAAGTAATCCAGCAGATCTGCCAAGGTTGCAAGCTGTTGCCCACAGGTTAAATTTATAGTTCCAAAGAACAAAAGGAAATACCATTCAGTCTGTGACTCCTTCCAGAGGGCACTCTGCTGTAAGCCAGGCATGCTGCTATTGCCAGGGAAGGAAACAAACAAACAACAAAACATATTTGTATTTTTATTTACATTCTTATTTATACCTCACATTGCTCCAGAGTAATTCAGGATGCCCTAGGACAGTAGCAATCTGCAAACAAATGGAAAAATATGGAAAATCACCAAGTCCATATCTATCAGATGACCAGTACTTCCTAATTTTAAAAAATTATCTTCTGTGACTCTAAAGCAAGTCTTGTTGCAGCATCACATCTCGTCTCCCTGACACTCTGCAAGAAGTTGTCTGACTTTGGGAAGCATGAGGCTCCTGAGGAAACTCAGCAGTTTCTAGTACTGTCAGTTTGCATTTCTGAGATGTCACTTGCACTGATAGGATATTAGTCAGACAAAAGGATTGTGACAGGAAGAGTGAAAAGTCCTAAAACCAATAAGGACTAGCAGGAATTGTTTTTAAATGTCAGATTTGGTCCTTGGTTGTCCTTTCATAATTATAGCAGCACAAAATAAAATGGTACTTGTTTTTTTAAAAAATAACTAGACTAGTTTGGGTTTTCTATCCATGGCCCAGAAGTCAATTTTAATTCGCTACACAAGCACTCAAGAAAGAGTTAAATTTCCAATGTGTTCCCCACTAGCCCCAGGGTCCTTCCTCAAGGGAATAAAGGGAAAGTGAAGTTTTACTTGTATTACTCTATGAAATCCCCAAAAGTTTTGATTGCTGTCTCATTACTTCCTTTTTTATTTTCTGCAGAGGTAACAAAAGCACCAAACTTAAAGGAAAAGATAAGGAATCCCAGAGAAATGGGTCTTCTTAGTTTCTTTCTCTTTCTTTTGGTGCCATCAGCCTTATTTGCAAATTACAATTTCCAAAGTTCAATAGGAAGGTCCCGACTACAGCACCTTGAACCCAGTGTAGATACAACTAGCCCAGGAAATCCAGTAGACCTAGCATGATCATGGACTTCATCCCTGATTCCTCCCCCAAATTCCCAAGTACTTTGGGATTTTGGATTATTGTTCTTGCAATGTGACCAGGAATTCTAGCCATACCCTCAGAGAGAGAGAGCTCATTTCCTTCACTGATATATAGGGAAGCTGGGACTATGCAGGGTAGTGCCTGGAAAAGGTTAGAAATTCTTTATTGAAAGTGACTCCAGGACTCTCATTTTCCCCCCATGCTGACAGTGACTACCAGCAATAAGAGTGACCTCCACCAGTCTTGGTGTAGCAAAGTGATAGCAATATAAATCACATACCAGTTCTGAGACTGTCCTCCAAATCTGCTACTTTAAGCAGTGGCCTCCTGACCCAGCAATATGGCACAGAGAAAAATCTTTATGCGATTGCACTAATCACCTGCAGTTCTCCATAAGATCCAGCTACCAGAAGATACTCTTGGAGAAACTGCTCTGCTATTTTTCTATGAGGCCATTTTTCCTTGACATACCAATAGTTCCCAACTGATGTGGGTGTGTAGAGAAATATCCTCCCTCCCGCAGCATCACACCCTACTATTAGGTCACAAAACAGAGCAGCCTTGTGACTTAGCTTTTTATTAGCCCCACTATTTTTCCAGTCCTATCTCCTAAGACTCTGGCTCTAATCCAAAAGGAGAGGGGTCAGAAGCAATTAAGAGTGCCAGCTTCCTTTGATGCACTTTTTTTGGAAACTTCTTCCCAGGATGAGTTACTTCCTTATTTAGAACACTGTAGCAGGTTTTGAGGTTTATCCTAACTTCCAGCAATCTAAGAATAGAGACTAAGGATCAATTGTGCAGCTCTGTTCAGCAGTTTTTCCTTCCAATAGGCCTTTTCTTGGTCCTTAGGAATACAGTTCATGGTATTATGTATCTGAATATGTATTGGACATACAGCTTAAATCTTCATCCTGAGGTTTCTTTCATGACTTTCCCTTCAGCTCATCCACTGAATATTCACTGAGTGCCAAGTATGTGCCAAGCACATACTAGGTCATTGATCTATACCAGAGAGCAAAATAGATTGAAAATATTTGCCCCTGTGAAGCTCCATCTTAGTGAGACAAATAGTAAGCAAAAAAAAAAAAATGCACAAATTATGTAGTAGTTTAGAGTCTGTGATGTAAAATGTATAGAACTGGGATCAGGAAGCAGGGATTAGAATTAGGGTTAGAAAACAGGGTGCAAATTCAAATACAGTGGTCAGGGTAGGACTCACTAATAGAGCAAAATTTGAATAAGACGTAAAGTCAGTGAACTAGCCTTTTGGCATATCAGAGAAGAGGAAAAATACTTGAGCCAGCGCAAAATACTTAAGGAGGCATATCCTAGAAATAGCTATGAAACCAAAGTCAACAGTAAGGAAGTGTGAAAGGAAAGTCAGAGAGAGAATGAGAGCCAGATTACATGGATCCTTGCAGGCCATAACCTGGCCTAGGACATCTGTTATTTGCAAAATTCATTCTCATCATTCAATAATCTCAGTCTTATAAAATAAGAGCTGCAGTAGAAATAATACATTCATGGATAAACCCAACCCTCTTTTATGCTCAAAAAAAGTGATTTGACTTTCATCCCTTTTCATCACTTCCCAAACCTTCTTTCAGGGTCCTGGTAGAATGCACACCCCATGGATCTAGTGATTCATTTTAAATGTAGAGAATTGACTTCAGCTTTGAAGCCATGCTAAAATGAAATTTCAAGGTAAAATTTATTGGTTGTTTTTTTGTAGTACAGGGATTGAACATGCTAAGTAAGTGTTCTACAACTGAGCTACATCCCCAGCCCCTTGGGAAAATTTGATCATTTAAAAAATATAGTTTTGTATCTGTCACCTTTAAGTTTGCTGCATAAGAATAATGCCTCCAGGAAAACAGGAGACTTAACCTAGGAGTACCCATTAACAACCCTTGTCAACTTGGAGAAGCTAAGGAGTTATAAAGCCAGAGCCTACAGCCAATCCATCAGCAAGATCTGTCAGCGTTTTCCTTAAATACATCCCCAGTATAACCACTTTGCCCCTCCCAAATACTACCACTCAAGCCTTCTACTCTTTCTACATCAGCTACAGCAGCCCCTAACTGGCATCTTAACATGTTCATATCACTGCCTCCCATAAAGGAGTAACCTATCAGAGCATGGTAGCAAGGGCCAGAAAATACTGAGCGGCTCTTAAAAGGCATAGAGGATTCTGGACTTTTTCGTAGGTGAAATGGGAAAACACTATAGAGTTGTGATCTAAAAAAGAACACAATCTAGGTTTTTTTTTTTTTTTTAAAGAACTCTGGTTGCTGTTTGGAGCAAGAGACAAAACAAAGAGATCAGTTAGGAGTCTGCTATAGTAATAAAGGTGAGCTGGGTGTGGTGGTGCAGTCCTATAATCCCAGCAGCTTGGGTGCCTGAGGCAGGAGGATCACAAGTTCAAAGCAAGTCTCAGCAACTTAGTGAGGTCCTCAGCAACTTGGAGAGATCCTATCTCAAAATAAAATATAAAAAGGTCAGGGGGAAATGGAGCTGTAGCTCATTGGTAAAGAGCTTGCCTTGAATGCATGAGGCACTGTGTTCAATCCTCAGCACCATATAAAAATAAAGATACTGTGTGTTCATCTACAACTAATATATATATATATATATATATATATATATATATATATATATTTAAAACAATAATAAATAAAAAAGGCTTGGGGATGTGGCTCAGTGATTAAGCACCCCTGGGTTCACTCCCCAGTACAAAACAAACAAAACACACACACACTCAGCAAAAGAGGTAAACAAAGACCCTCTGATTCTCTTTGTTTTTACTTGAAACCCAAAGTCCCTTTCCACCTCAAGACTTTGCAGTTACTGTATCTTGGTCTTGAACACTTTTCTCAGGTCATCTGTTGCCTCATTTCCTCACTGATTCCAATCTTTACTTAAATGTCACCACCCTTACAGAGGCTTGCCTTACCCATCCAACCAGAAGCAACCCCCATCTCTACCAGTTAGTCTCTATCCTCTTATTTTTTCCCTCTGATCAATTGTTATTACCAGATATTTCACATATATTTATTGTTCAGTTTATCTCGTCTGCAATAGCATACACTGATAGGAGCAAAAATTTGGTCCAGCACCTTTGCTACTGTGGCTCCATTGCCTGGATCTGTACCTTGCACAAAATGAACATAATAGAGATTCAATAAATATTCATTGCCTGGATAGATGGATGAATATAGTTATCTGTTTATAGTGAAACAAGTTTAATATCTTAGAAAGCATCTATATTTCAAAAAAAAAAAAAAGAGGAGATGATGATAGAAAGTATCAAATTTCCCTGGTATATAATAATCACTTATTTTTATTGAGGTTTCACTATATTCAAGGCTGTATTATGGGTCTTACTCAGCTGAGTTACACCTTCAGCAACCTTAAGAAGCATTTATCATTACTGGGCAAGGTGGCACACACCTGTAATCCCAGCAGTTTAGGAGGCTGAGGCAGGAGGATCTTGAGTTCAAAGCTAGCCTCACCAATAGCGAGGTGCCAAGCAACTCAGTGAAACTCAGTCTCTAAATAAAATACAAAATAGAACTGGGGATGTGGCTTGGTGGTCAAGTGCCCTGGAGTTAAATCCCTGGAACTAAAAAAAAAAAAAAAAAGGAATAGATATTGTTATCCCGATTTTACAGACAAGGAAACTGAATCTTGGATTACCCACCCAATGTGGAGTTTTAGAAAAACTTGTGAGTTTGTTGCCTTCCAACTCTGAGAAGCCCTTGAAAAGAAGGATTTAGCCTTGAAAAAGGAAAAGTTGCTGATAGAGCTTGTTTAAAAGCCAAGACGTTGTTATAGTTTTAAAGTCTAAATTGGACCTGGTGTCAGCTGATCGGATGACCTTCCCTTTTTTTTATCTCAGGTAATCCGGTAATCTCCCAGTGATGAACAAAGCATGTATACACTATTAGATACTGGGTGCAGTTGAAGTGCCCGGCAGGGAGCCATAATTGACAATCCAGAGCTGAATGGGGCAGCCTGGTCACAGCCCCAGTCACCTTCCCCATCTGCCCCTCCTCATGGAGCTGCTGCACTGACTTCCTGCTCAGCTCCTCTCTGACCAAGGACTGGTGCCCTGATCTGGACCTTCCAATTCTGGTCTAATTCTGTCCCTAAAGCAGGTGATTGTTCAGGTGAGTCATAAACACTTCACTAAATCTCACCTGAGAAGTCAAACGGAATTCCCGCTCTATTCTTCACTCCAGGATGTGTAAAATATCCCCAAATATGTGAATTCCCTTAAAGGAAGAACATTCAAAGAATTATTGTGAGTTTCAAACTCAGAATTTAAAAAGGCACTGGGAGATATAAATACTTGTAGAGAACCTAACTAAATAATCACAGTACAATACATTTAATTTTCATCAAAAAGTATTTTATGTTTATAAGCAGAGAGGCATGAAATACCATCTTCCTAAAAATGTTTGATCATTTTTAGGAAGATGGTAATTTATGTAATTTAGTTATATTTTTAAATTGTCCACAGTTGGAACTGGGTGTTTATAATTTATCATTTTGAGTATTTATGAGTGTGTATTTGTCTCAAGTATTTTGATAATATAGCCTGCATGACCTCCCTTGCAGGAATTGGAGAGATCAGATGATTCAATTTATCTCATCTTTAAGGCTTATTTTCTCAAGATTTTATTATCCTCAGTACCAAAAAAAATTATTAGGAAGGAGTTACTTTTTATAAATATTTCTCATGTCTTTTATTTTATTTTTGCTCCTCTTTCATTAGGAAAAAGGAAAACAGCAGAAGGTTCTCTTCTGAGACATAC
Organism: Marmota marmota marmota; assembly: GCF_001458135.2. NCBI lineage: Eukaryota > Metazoa > Chordata > Mammalia > Rodentia > Sciuridae > Marmota > Marmota marmota. Next base: position 2,623,545 of record NW_026000142.1, read on the forward strand.
AATGGCTTGCAGGAAGGCAGTCCACAAGCAATTTGTTCAACAGCAGATATTGTGGTCTGTGTGGTAAAAGGGACAAGCATCTCTTTGCAGGGTAAGTTGTGGAGGATACGTAGATCTCATGCTGCATAGTCTAACGGGTACAAACCCTGTATTTACTTCAGAGTCTGAGGCTGTTTACAAATAAACACAGACCAAAATGACATTTTGCCAAAGATAGTACTGTGAAGGGAATTCTGGAGTCTTTCGGTTAATGGTCTATCTGTAATAATATACCACCCTTCTTCCAGGGGCAGAATTTCCACTGATACAGTGCCAAGTTGGGTGGCCAGTACTGAATGCTATGATGAAAGCCCTTCACAATGATTTCCAAAGAATGAGAGCCAGAAAGAAAGTCATACTTTAATAGATCAGCAGAGAAAGCACTTCCAGTGGTGCATCCCCATGGAAAAAGTCAGCTCTGACTCCATGGCCCCAAGGATAGCCCTGGGAACCATCAGAAAGGGGCTCTAGCCGATCTCAACTGACATACAAGCAAGCAGGACAAAGCAAGGAAAGAAACTGGGGCTCAACCCAAGTCAGACTTCAGAGATACAAGAGTGTTATGTATATATGTGCATGCATCACACACACACACACACACACACACACACACACAGAGTAATTGTTATTAGAAATGTGCATTTCATATATTAATGATATGCAAATATTGTAACAGAAAATTGCCTCCTTTTGTCTTAGAGATGGGATTACAGGTGTGCGACACCTTCTAAAGAGATGAAATCTCATTAGAAGCAACAAGAGCAGAGACTCTGGATTCTCAAATGTGACAGTGGTCTGTGAACGATCAGGTGATAGCCACAATCAGTTTTCTGTTTTACCTATTTGTTATGCTTTAGGAAATTTTGAACATAATAAGTAGCCTACCTCTGCAGGGAGGATACCAGTACCTTAAAATCACCCCCTCTCCATGAACCTCCTTCCAACCCCTAATCTCACTGCCATCCCCCCAGCATTAGTAATTCTGGGTCATCTCTCACAACATAGGTCAGGCTCAGTCATCTGTGGTTTCATCAGCCTGCCCCTTCACACAGGTGGTTTGGCAGCCAGCAGTGTCCTTCTCTGAGATGCCCTTATGGATGGATCTTTCCTTTCATTCACTGGATATAAACTGTCACCTAGAAATAAAAACCCTCCTTGGAAACACTGTCTACGGTATTTCCTGCCTCTTTTTATACTCTGTGAATTTTTTTTTTATTTCCCTCATTGCCTTTTTCTAATCTGCAATTCTTTTTCAGTTGTTTATTGCCTCTTTTCCCTGTTTGAACACAAGCTTGTTTAGATTAGAGACAATATCTTCTTTATCCCCATCTTCCACTTTGCTCAGTGACTGATACGTACAGGAGATATTCTATAAATATTTTTTTAATATATGAAAACTTTGCTGAAGTCCCACCATCTCCATTTCAGCCCATAGTGATTGTTACCTTTTCTGGCTTGCTAAAGCACTTAGAGGTCTACATTCACATTGTGCAGCACTTCATTGTGTGGCCCTTATGCTCTGTTGAATCATGTCCTCTTACCTCATTGGTATGCTACTGAGATTAAGGATACGATTTTCTACTTAATGCTTTACCTAAACTCCCAGAATAGATTTGGATTCACCTGTGCTAAAAGTAAGGCAACAAAAATGTTAGCTTTGGGGAAAGCAGCTCTTTTTCCTACAGTGGTCCTTTCCCCATAAGCCCTCCAGAGATCTGTAGACCTACTGCCCAGACACTGCACTTCAAACATAATGTGAAACCCCAGGCCTTATTTTCTGAATGACAGGAGCAAGCCAGCACCTTCAGAAACACAGATTTGCTTGCAGAAGTCTTGAACTTCATATCAACATCACTCTTTTCAGTCACATTATGAAAAATCTAAACAGCTTTAAATTAAGAGCTGATTGTGAATTATCACAGATTTCCTCCTGCTGCTTTCACATTATTTGTTTTAAAGGATCTGGTAAATACCAGATCTTTACTATTATGACTAATGTTCTGACCAAAAAAAAAAAAAGGAGAGGGAAAAAAAAAAAAAAAAAAAATTGGCCCA
>NW_026000142.1:2625655-2654911 GCF_001458135.2 Marmota marmota marmota
CTCGAAGCCTGTTCCTTTGGTGCATCCCCACTGGATGGGGTGCCACATGGACAAGGAGTACTCTTCCCTGAAAGTCAAATCAACAGTGTAGTTGCTCGAAAAAAAAAAAAAGGAGAGGGAAAAAAAAAAAAAAAAAAAAAACCTTTCAAAATTATTCTCCAGGGAAATGCAGATGGCTCTGTCCAGCAGTACAATCCCTCCCTACCACCCCCACCCCCAAGCAGACTGTCATTTCTAAGCCTTGGAAAGAGCTCTTTTAAGATTGGGACTTACTTTGAAAATTGCTTCATCTAAGAAGCCCAAGCCTCTCATCTTGCTAACATTTGCTCTATGTTGTCAATCTTTGGTGGTCAGCAAAATGACCCCCAAATGCCAGAATCAAATGAATAATTCAGGCATTGAACTTTAGAATAGATGCTTGATTCTTCAAGATAGAAACTCCTACCACCTGTCAGATGCTTGGAATGGGATGAGGCAGAAAGTAGATGGTAGTGCATAAAATGGAAAAAAAAAATGCACTTAGCTGAGCATTGACTTCAGATTTCCAATTCAGTCAAAATGGGCACTCACAGTCCTGGATTCATTTTAATTAGAGGGAAAATGGTGAAAGGAGAAGAAAGAAACATTAGTTTTTTCATAAAAGCCTAATCATGCAAGATGTCTCAATATTTTCATTCTAGTAAGCCAATATTCTCAAGACATAAGCCATTTCTATTTGCAGAGTACTCTCTGGATAGCATTTGCCCACCCAGCTAAACAAACCACCAACACCACCATATGTCTCCAGAGATCAAATTAATCTCTCCCACTACCAGTAACTGCATTCAATATCTAAATTACTTTTGTTGTGGAGATTCACTCAAGAAATATAATTTGAACTTAACTTTAAAAACACTTGTAAATTTCATATCCATGTTAGAAAAAACTGTATACTGAGAGGATAATTAATTTAAAATAATGGAAAAAATTATACTATTTTTGAGCAGTAGTATGAACTGAATTGTGTCCCCACAAAACTCACGTGTTAAAGCCTAAACCACAATGAAACTTTATTTAGAGATAAGACCTGTAAGGAAATAATAAAGGTTAAGTGAGATCATAAATATAATCTACTAGGAATGGTGTTGGTTTTAGTCAGCTTTTTCATCCCTGTGACCAAAAGGCCCAACAAGAACAACATAGAGAAGCAAAAGTTAATTTTGGTTCATGATTACAGTGGTTCAGTTCTCAGTGGACTGACTCCAAAGCTCTGGGCCTGACGTGAGGCAGAACATCATGGCAGAAGGGCATGACAGAGGAAAACAGCTCAGAACATGGAAACCAGGAAGCAGAGAGAGCTCTGATCACCAGAGACAAAATATAAACCCCAAAGATATACTCCCAGGGACCTAACTTCTCCAGCCACACCCTACCTGTCTCCAGTTACCGCCCAGTTTGTTCATATCAATGCATTAATTCACTGATCAGACTACACCTTTATAATCTAATCATTTCACCTCTGAACATTCTTGCATTGTTTCATGCATGAGCTTTGGGGGTACACCACATATCCAAACCATGGCAGTGTCCTGTAAGAAAAAGAAGAGATATTAAAAACTAGAAACTCTCTCTTTCTCTAGACACACGTACACACACACACACACACACACACGAAGAAAAACCATGTGAGAACACAGCAAGAAAACAACCACTTGTAAACCAGTAAGAGAGGCCTCACCAGAAGGTGAATGCACCTTGATCTTGGACTTCCAATTGCAGAACTGAGAAAATTAACGAAGCTAGATGGTATGTAATATTCTATATGGTAGCCCAAGCTGACTAATCCAAGCACTTACTGTTGCATGGTAAGCCACAAGTGCTTTATGTACACAATCTCATTTAATCCTCATGATTAGAGGTCTACATTCACATCGGGCAGCACTTCATTGTGATAACCCTTTGATGTAGGCATTATTATTATCCCCATTTTATGTATGAATAAGCTGAGGCTTAGAAGGGATATGCAACATGCCCAAAGTCATGCACAGTGTCAGTCCGCTCAAAATCCAGGTGGATATTATAATAAATCAGTGAGAATAAGCCAAAAATATCTTTAACATATATCAAAGCTTAAAATTTTATTATGGCTAGTATGTGTCACTTATTCTTCCCATTCAGATTTCAGCAGTACCAAATTAAACATAATTTGAGTTAACCATACCAATCAAAATTAACCAATGTAATGAAATCAAAATGTTCACATTTAATCAATATACACCAGGTAACAGTTACATTATGATTTTTATCATACTATTTTGCCTTTAAAGGATGCTGTAATCTGTTCTTGAGTATAAAGTTGTAGGTGGATTTAAATCTTTTTATTAAGCAATGCTGTCAAGTGCTGCAGTTGAAGCTCCAAATCTTGGCTCATCTGGTGGGAAATGTGCTCTGGATTCTAAGAAGCGTGTTCCTTCCTCAGTGCATGTAATTTAATGGGAGGAACAAAACGATCAAGAAAAAATATCTTGAAATGTCTATTTTTATTTAGTGTACCATTTATTTGCCAAGAGTACTAATGGTATATGTAGATTTTATAATATGGAGGATCCATGGAAAACAAGAATTTGGGGAAGGCAATCCATGGGCAAGACTCTTAAATGGTAGGGATTTGGTGAGCATTTCATTGCTGTTACCAATATATCTGACAAAAAAAAAAAAAAAAAAAAAAACNCGGCCCGGGTTCGATCCTCAGCACCACATACAAACAAAGAATGTTGTGTCCGCCGATAACTAAAATAAAAAAAAAAAAAAAAAAAAAAAAACACCTAGAGTGGGGAGAAAGTTTATTTTGGTTCACAGTTTCAGAGGTTGTCCCTGGTTGGCTAACTCCATTGTTCTGGGCCCAAAGTGAGGGGGTCACATCATCACAAGGAGAGGGTGTAGCAGAGGAAAGCTGCTCCGTTCATGACAGCCAGGAAGCAGAAAGAGTTTCACTCACTAGGGACAAAAATATAAGTCCCAAAGGCATGCCGCCAGTGATCTGTCTCCTCCACCCACGATCTGCCTACCACAGTTACCAGCCAGTTAATCCATTCAAGTGGATTAATTCACTGATTAGATTACTCATGATCTGATCATCTTGCCTCTGAGCATTCTTGCATTGTTTCACACATGAGCTTTGGAGGGACATCACATATCCAAACCATAACAGGTGGCAAATACAGACCTGGAGTCACACAAATATTGGTTCCATTTATAGTACTACCATATTACTGGGGCAGCCTAGACCTGATACTTAACAATCTGTATCTCAATTTTACCATGTATAAAAACGGGAATAATATGGTCTGGAGGTATAGCTCAGTTGGTAGAGTGCTTGCCTCGTATGTACAAGGTCCTGGGTTCAATCCCCAGCACCACACACACACACACACACACACACACGGAATAATATATTGACCTACAAAAGTGATCAATAGAAATTAAATGAAATGATGTCTGTAAGAAAGTTTGGCATTTTGTCTCATGTGTCAGGAATCACTAGAGAAATAAAACCAATAGGATATGCACATATGAAGAGAGACGGAAAAAGAAATATTGCTTTTTCCGAGGAACTGGCTCATGTGATTATGGAGGCTGAGCAGTCCCATGATTTGCTGTCTGCAAGCTGGAGCCCCCAGCTTGTGGTGGTACAATTGAGTGAGGATTCAAAGGACTGGAAACCAAGGGAGCCAATCATGTGAGTCCCAGTGCATGAGACCAAGCAGTGGGGCAAAAACTATAGGGGGTGAATTTTTCCTTTCTCCAACTTTTGTTCCATTCAGGCCCTCAATGCGTTGGATGATGTACACTTACATTGGGGGTGGGGGCAGTCAATCTACTTTACTAGGCCACAGATTCAAATGCTAATCTCATCCAGAAACACCCTCACAGACACACCCAGAAATAATGTTTAATCTGAGCACTTCAGAGGCCCAGTCAAATTGATAAATAAGATCAACCATCACCACTGGCAAGTGCTAGATGTTCAGTATATGCTAACCATTTTTACTGACAACTAAATCAGAGCTTTTTCTTCATATATAAATATATATACACACATATATATGTGTGTATATATATGTATATAGTAGGAGAGAGGGATAAAACCAAGCCAGAAGTAGGAAAAAAAAATCACTTTTCTAAATGAAGAACTGTTATTTTCCAGCTCCCAAAAGACTTTATAAAATAAACAGCAAGTAGGTGATTATACTTTACATAAAAGACAGCTGTTTATAAAAGAGTTTAAATGATGCACGGCACCATCCAGTCCAACACCACAATATAGACGGAAATGCAAGCCAGACTGGAGTTGATGGCGACACCTTAGGAATAACAGAGTCACCAGAGTCAACTTAACTCTTAACTATGTAACCCAGTTACATAGACCCAGGCATCAAATTAGCACCAGCTTAAATTGAGCAAGCTCAGACTTAAATAATTGAAATTGATCCAGTAGCAAGCACATGCAGACCATGGTACTCAGTGTGTGCTGCTGCTGTTCTGACATCAAATCATCACCTTGATGACCCCAATAGGAGACAACAAGAAGGACAGGTAAAAAGCTTGTAAAAGATTAAAGCAGAAAAGTCTACCTAGGTTCTATGGCAATGACAGTCATCTATTCCCAAAGCTGTGTGCTTCACCTTCCTTGGTACAGACTTGTGGGAAAATAGGCTATTTACTTAAGAATATAATTCCTAAGCCTTCCCCTGCATTTCAGCACTGCTGTATACCTGGTCTGGTCAATGGAATAGAAGCAGAAGTGATGGGTGCCCAGCTTGTAAAACCTCCTAAACTTTCTTCACTACACTATCCTTCTCTAGCTACCAGACAGAGACAATCGCAGTGACCTTGGAATCTACATGCTGCAAATTGCAAGGCAAAACCAACTGGGAACATCCCTTCTTCTCACTCACCACTTACCTTAAATGACTCAGGACATTTTACAGGCAAGAAATAGACTGTTGTATGTGAGCTCTTATACTTTTTATTTTCTTATGGTTACAACAGTCAGCATTATCCTAATGAATATGAATAGCATTATCCTAACTTGTACAAGTTATAAATATTTGATACATGAATATTGCTAAACAAAGCACAGGCACTTTAAATACTTTTTTGTTTTCTTTTTCTACCTTTTTCTATTCTGATATTGACTGGGCACATATAAAATATGGTTTTTAAATACTAAATGAATTAAAGCCTGACTTGATTGACCTAGCAAAAGTAATCTATCTTCAACTTCAATTCTTAAAAATCCACAATATCACAACATTTGCTTCTTTATTTAAATATAACCATGATTAAAAAGATGTTATCTGACATGCCATTCTGAGCTTCTTGGGGTAAAAAATATATTAGGTACAGGATAAATACAATCAGATTTCATTAAACACAAATTTAGTAGAGGAAGACTCGCCTAAAATAGGTTACCACTGATGGGGTCTCTAGCTTTCCGTGCTGATTTTGAAAACCAAAAGTACATTTTTTAATACGTTTAACCAATCTGATTTTCTATTAATATCTGTTAAGAGTGACCTCACATTATATTTAATCCAGATTCCATAAAGGAAGACAAGCATGTAATATCTACCTGTCTGAAGGTTTAAGTTAGCCCAAACTAGCAGATAAATTAGTTTTCTCCTAATGATCTGGACCTAAGGAAATCCCCAACAATAGAATTGTGGTTAAGCTTAGCATCATGTCATTCAAGATATGTCCTTTAGTGTCTGCTATAATTCATTCATTCACAAAATATTTACTGAACCTGGCTAGAAACAAACTGAAAAATGACAGAGATACAGTCCTTGTTCTCATAGACAGCCTAATAAAGAACACAGCCATATAAGTATGTGACCAAAGTAACACACACACACACAATACAGAGTACAGCTGTGTACAACATCTAAATGCACACCAAGCTTCATCATTATGTCATAGAGTAATATGAGATAAGAACTAAGAAGAAATGTTCTGTTTCATCTTATCTGCCACAAATACAATCTAAGGCTCTAAAAGTTTTATTGGTTTACCTCAGCTGCTCATTTTCTACTTAAATCAGACCAGCCAGCATAACACCAGCAGTCTTTTTTAATAATGTAGGAATTTTGGATGTTCAAATTAATCATTTATCATCTTGGAGCTGAAGACGTAGTTCAGTGGTAGAGCACATGCTTAGCATGTATGAGGTTCTGCATTCAATTCCCAGCACACACACAAAAAAGAGAATCCGCCATCTTGAATTGTCCAAAACTTATGTCATTCTCATAAATGGAGAATCTGTCTAAATGGCTTTGGCCTTTGACCTGACCACCCTACCACAGTGATAAAAGCCCAATGTCCCCTTTTGTTTTTCTTTTACATATTTCTGCTTGATCCAGAAAATGTTAAAGGCAATGAAATAAGTGGTAGCCATTTGGCCAAACAAACTTCTAGAAAAATAATTATGTAGAAAATAAGGCCTTTTTTTTGGATGACACCTGTGCCCCAGGGACACATTATTATGAGAAGGAAAAGAATGTCATCCTACCACATGGGAGTAATTGTTAGCAGGCAAGTGATCATGTAATACACAGCAATTGTGGATTTTAAGGGCAAGATTCCAGACCATGATATAAGCTCAGTTGTCTGCCCAAGGTTAATAGGGTAATATCCTTGCTTACTCCACTTTGGAGTTAAATTAACTTCATAAACTTTGAGTGTAGGTTCTGTCTTTTGTCTGTAGGTGTCAAGATTTCATGTTCTGAAGGGGAACTGAGGATTTAATGTTTCATGGAATATTTGTTCCTCTTTGTGTCCGACTGAAAACCCATCCTCCTTACCAAGACACCACTATGGGGGCAGTGTTTGTGTGTGTGTGTAGAGGGGACAGAGATGTAAGATTCTTGGCTGACAGCCTATTTTACTTTGTTTAGAGAAATTTGTGTAGGAGATGAGCTGGCCTAGCTGCAGCTCTGCTTCACCCAGGACCACAGCAGCACAACGTTTAAATCCAAAAGTGCTCCACTCCCCTCTCCACAGAGGCTGTCAACAAACTGCCAGAATGGCTGCCTGTTCTGTAGGAGAGACTATTCAAATGAGTTTGGTCTTATAGTGTGGGGATGAGGGTATCCATTGTATATCCCAAAAGTGAATTGATAAACTGCATTTTCACTCTTCAATAATTGTTTTGGCAGCCTAAAGGAGAGGGTCAGACCACCAGTCCCCAGTTAGCAGCTACTGTCATCAGAGAGATGCATACCAGCTTCAACAACTGCAATGCCATATTCAACATCTGGTTACTTGGAAGCACAATGATCATTGTGTGGGAGTAGCAATTTTGAACTACTGCTTTTATGTGATATTTACCTAGTATTCCTTGTTCTGTGAAGATACCACCCGAGCAAAAGTAGAGCTCCAGGGTAAGTCCCTGGACAGAAATGGCTAAGTAAGCAAAGTTAAGTGCAGCCCTTTTAAAATTTACATTTAACAAAAACACTTGTAACCGGGCACAGTGATGCACACCTGTAATCCCAGCAGCTTGGGCGGATGAGGCAGGAAGATCTTGAGTTCAAAGCTAGCCTCATCAAAATTGAGGCACTGAGCAACTTAGTGAGACCCCATCTTTAAATAAAATGCAAAATAGGGCTGGGGATGTGACTCAGTTGTCAAGTGCCTAAGTTCAATCCCAGGTACCCCCCACCAAAAAAAAATGAATAAATAAAACAAAGAAAAGAAAACACTTGTAGTTTGTTACATGTTAACATCAAAATAATGTAAAACAAAAGTTAAGAGGGCCTGAGGAACCAAACATTAAGACCGGCATTGGTACCTGATTCACCATTCACAGAGCAATATTCCCAAATTTCAATATTATCAGAAACATGTTAAAGCTTTTACTTTTGCCAGATACTCATCTCTGAACAGCTCAGGAATTAGTCAGGTAGACAGCCATATATATAAATTATTTCATCATGATATGATGAAAGTTAGTAAAGCAACCCAGGAATGATTAAACTCATTTGAGGACCCTTCCATTTTGGCTGCACATCCTGTAGGTTCTGTCCAAACAACCTAAAACTCAGGATCAATAATTGCTCAATCTGTTGTAGAACTGGATCTTGACAATAGTTGTACAACTCTACAAACTTACTTTGAAACAGTCAATTGTTGGTTTACAATGAGATAACTTATGATGTATAAGATATGCCTCAGTACACAATAATAACCTTTATAATAAGCAACAAATATTGTTAAATAAATAGCCATTGTGATGTTTTTACAACTTGTTGAATTATCTTCATGTCTAGCCCAATCTTTTGTGAAGAAATACGCGATTAATGGAGTTTCTAAACCCCAATTTGTTATAAGAAATGATTTGTCAAACTCTAATTTGTTTTATGTACAATTAACCATTTTAGATCAAAATAGACATCTGTTGGCTCACATCATCTTCAGCAACACACAGCATACAATGAATTATAAAAAAGTATGTTTCAAATCTAGACAGTATGTAAGATGAATATTATTTGGTAAAGAATGGAAATAAGAAAAATTTTATAATTACATAAAGAATGTCATAAGCATCCCTTTAATTGTCTAATATCCCAATAAAATTATACACATATATATTCTCTCATAAGAAGATAGAACTTACAATATGGCTATTTCTGTATGAAAGCTGGATGACTTACATGGGGCAGAGGACAGGTCTTCACTCATTTAACATAACTACTAAACTTTTCATTGAAAGGGAAATATTCTTTCTCTAATGTAACTTCTATTTTCACAGATTTGAAATAATGACCATAAAACTAAACAGTGGGATACCTTACAAAAGCCAGTTATCATTCATTCAAGCTCTGTGAGCCTTGACAATTTATCTAAAACTAATTCAGACCCAAAAGTAACTTCCCATAGAAAATTGCTGTTTTCTTGTGGCCTAGGAAGTCAATCAGCTGTTAAGTACTGTTTAATCTGCAATGTAAGGAAACCATCCACCTCTAGGGAATTCAGACAAAGTAAATGGTGAACACTTAGAACCCTCCATTTATATCTAATTACCTTTTTTTATTATAATAAAAGTTTGAAAAAATGTTTTCAGCAGTTTGAGATTATGAAATTATTTATTCCTACTATTTGCCATTGCTCATTTATATAAAATTAATGTTATGCACAATGGTCCCATAGTTATTCTAAGGGGGAACATAACTGCTAATTTCCAATTATTAGTTGATGCATGCAATAATCCTTAGAGCTAAGTAATATTATTATACACTCTCAATAGATTAAGAAACTGAGTCTTTTTTTTAATATTCTTTAGTTGTCAGTGGGCCTTTATTTCACTTATTTATATGTGGTGCTGAGAATCGAACCCAGTGCCTCTCCCATGCTAGGCAAGTGCTCTACCACTGAGCCAAACCCCAGTCCCAAGAAACTGACTCTTAAATGAGCTTCAATGCCTTGGTCAAGTTTAGTTGGCTAACAACAAAATTCAAACCCAAGACTGATTCTAGAATCAGTCAATTGTTAATAAAGTAAGAAAAGCTAAAAACCAAGGAGTCTGATATGAAATTCTGACCTAGGGATATCTTTCTGCAGGAAAAAAATCCGATCAAGGCCAAATTTGTACTGACTCCCAAAAAACTGATTTGCTCTCCAACCTACATACAAATGTTATGATACAAATTGTTGGCTCATGGACAAAGTTGTCCCCAGGGACTGATGTGAAGAAGGACTCTACAGGGAGAAGAGGTGAATTGTCTATATAGCTCAAAGGGAAGCAGCTCATCCAAGAGAAACAGGCTCTGGCTAACGAAGATTTGGGATCCCTCAATTAGGGTGGAAAAGTATAAATTGACCACAGCTTCCAGCTGCTTCAGCTAGGTTATCTTAATAAGAACATTAGGCTATCAATTGCCTGACCATTGAATCCAAATGCAAATAGTGTCTCCAACTGTTTAGAAGGGAAGGGGCAAGCTGAGCAGTACATTTTGACTGGGAACTCCCTACATATTTTCTTGGAGCTCTTTCTTCCTGTTGGCAGAAAAATATATATATATCTCCTTGGTTATTATAAGACATTTCTTTTTCTTTTTACCACCAAAGAAAAACATGCTTTCCCAAGAAATCTGAAATTATAAGGTGCTCTTTTAGATGTTGCCACATAATTTACACTTCTGGCAAAGACTGTGTCAGCAGTCACTTGGGTTATGTTCTCATTCAGTGCACCGGCACGCACATGACTTGATAGAGGCCTTATTCACTGGGATGACCATGGATGACTGTGCTTCTGTTGTCCCAGTTGGACCATTTGTTCAGTGGCTTGATCTGCCGAGTGACTGGTTAACCATGTTATCCACAGAGCATGTGAGGTGGAGATGAAGCACAGGTGAGTATAATGAAGGGCTCTTTAAGCTCTGGTAAGGCTACAACTGGGTAGCTCTCCTTGCCTTGGCCAGGTCCTCTAAAGTTTTCCGCTTCTCCATGTTGAAACTTGGCCAATCATGTCAGCCCAGTGACAATGAAAAAAAAGAAAAAGAAACTCTGTTAATAGGATTATATGATTTGGGGAGTAGAATGTTGTTACAGATGATTTATTTTGAAAGCTGATTTCGTTTTAGTGAAAACAAGCTCAACCCCTTACACCAGAGACTGTGGTGCCAAACATAATCATTTCTAGTTTGAAAGATGTGATTGCTTTTTAATGTGGAAATTTCACAAGGTTACAAAGAGGAAAAAAATTAAAGTCCTTTCATATAACAAAGTCACTTTGGGATACGGGTTGCAATGCCCTGACAGTGTCCAGATACCCTGACCACATCACAAGTCAGAAAGGTGGATCAGTTTGATTTACACCATTTCTCAATTGTGTTTTTCTCATGGCTTTTCAATAGTCTAGTAGTTGTTTTTTTTTTTAACCAAAATAAATAGAGTAAGATATTCTATATACTGGAAGTATTCAAGGTCGGGCAAGGACAGGGGACATAAGGGAAACAAATGCAGGTAAAAAAAACTCAGTTTGTAACCCTGTGCATGCATTGCGAGTGTGTGTGTGTGTGTGTGTGTGTGTACTTGTAATGTATTTGAATTATCCTTTACCAAAACCATCTGATTTGCTTTCTGTAGTTTAACAAGAACTGATATTTAGTCTGTTCCAACTTAAACTGATGCTCTTTTTCCCACCAAGTCCTATGCTATCTTCTTCTCCCACTGATGTACCTTTGAGAAATTTTAAAGGAAATAAAAATTTAAAAATCAATTTTAAAAACATGATCATTAGATATGACTGAAGTTGTGATTCTGCCACATTTTATCAGACCTTACAACCCTTTGCTAATATGTAATTCAGAGTGAAATTCTTACAAAATAGTGGAATATGGAAAAGGTGTTTCGAGTACTAAAAAAAAATCACTAAATTGAGAAAGATCAAAACTTAAGCATTATTAAAAGAATCCAAGGGGGGCTGGGGTTGTAGCTCAGTGTTAGAGCAGTTGCCTAGCATGTATGAGGCCCTGGGTTCCATCCCCAGCACCACATAAAACTAAATAAACAAAATAAAGCATTGTGTCCATCTACAACTAAAAATAAAAATAAAAATAAAAGAATTCAAGGATCTTTGTGTGGAATGCATTTCCCCACCCTTAAGTTAGGCTTTCTTTTTTCTTTGTTTGACATTTTTGTTTTATTTATTTATTTATATGTGGTGCTGAGGATGAACCTAGGGCCTCGCCTCACACTTGCTAGGAGAGAGCTCTACCACTGAGCCACAACCCTAGCCCCTTAAGTTAGGCTTTCATCCTGAGTTGTGGAGAACAGTGCTGGGGTTGGGACAACATAATGACAATATGGCAGCATTTTTCAGAACCTTGGGTAGAAATGTCACATACACTTTCTGTCCTTCCAGTAATTGGTTGTTGGGTTTTTTTGCTTCTGTAATTTGAAATCATGTCACCCTGTTCTTTTGTGATTGGCAGGACTCCTTGCAGAAGCTTGGGTGACAAGATTATTGCATTAGTTAGACTCAAAAGGGCCAAGAAACTAGAAGGGAAATGTGATGGTCGTTGTTAAGGTGCAATTTGGGGGAATGAGTTGGGAGTCAAAAAAGTAAGCAAGTGAGATTAGAATGCCCAGTTTTCAGTTTAAGCAAAGGCTAGTTAGCATTTTATACTTCCACCATTCATTTAATATTCAGGCTAACCCAGAAATTCCAGATCAGCTAATTTTGTGTGTTGAGTATGAATTGCCTTCCATTTTCCTTTTTGGATTTTTCCTTTTCTATTCATTATCACTCTAGTTCTTATATTGAAATATTGGCATATTAATTTACTATAGCATTAATTCGTAAGAGCCTTGGGCACTACAAAATAAAAATGAGGATCATTATGTGCCAGTGTCACTGGTGCCTAGAAAAAGAGCTACATTTCATATCTTTATCTCATTCAATATTAGCAAATGCTTGAGGTAGAAATTTTTACCCTATTTGCAGTGAGGAGGGGGTAGTTTAAAGACAAGGATTTTTTTTAATTTTTATTTTTTTGTAGTTGTAGATGGACAGAATGCCTTTATTTTATTTGTTTATTTTTGTGTGGTGATCGAACCCAGTGCCTCACATGTGCAAGGCAAGCACTCTGCCACTGAGCCCCAGCCCCAGCCCCAAGACAAGGATTTTTAAAAAGTGGATCTATCTACTTCAAAGCCTCTGCTCATTCCATTAAGACAGTCTACCTCCCAACTTCAGTTAATCTAGCAAAAACTTATTATTCTAGTCATTGTTCACTTTAGGACATCAGTCCTTAATTATGAGGCTTTGAGGAAAAAAATGGAGACATTGAGATGACGAGAAAGTGAAAATATTGCTTTCTTTTATTAATTAGACAGATAAGTATAAATTACTACTGACTGCATAGGTTTGTCCAGCAAATAAGGCTCTTACATAATAGCATCTTATATTTATATTATGTGCACAGTTTTTTTTTGCCCTTTCCTTTGTGTTTTCACATTTTATCCTTCCAAAAACACAATAAGCAATACAGACACAAAAGTGTTCCCATTTGACAGAGTAAGAAACTATGAGGATAAACAATTTGTCCATGAGTATATGGATAAGCAAGAAACAGGAATCTAAAACCAGCTTTACTTTCTGGGGCTGGGGTTGTGGCTCAATGGCAGAACACTTGCCTGGCATGTGAGAGGCACTGGGTTTGATCCTTGGCACCACATAAAAATTAAAAAATAAAATAAAGGCATGCTGTCCATCTATAACTACAAAAAAATTTAAAAATTAAACCAGCTTTACTTTCTAAACTCCTAAGCTAGTTCTTATTCCTTCATGGTGGAATATGAGATTCATTTTCTGCGTAGCTCTAGATCCTAAGGGAACGGAGTCATCCTGAGTATCCCTCTACTAGGCTGCTTGTCACACATTATTTAAGTGATTGGGTCACTTATCTTCATATTCATCAAGTGCATGCTCCTTGAAATGAGGGACTCATTTTTTCTCTTTCTCATAGGAAAATAAAAAGATATCTTGTTTAAGTTTCTAAATTGAACAGAGTACCAACACTTAAGTCCCACTATTCCGAAGTGACAATTGTCAATACTTATTGATATGTTTATTTCTTTCATCTTTGTGTTCTGAGCACCTACCATAATGTCTGGCATATTGTGGGTACCTGATGAATATTGGTTTAATTTAACTATGGGAATTAATTAGGAAATGTGTTACCTAGTATAGGTAAAGCCGTCACATCTGCAGTAGTTCTAAAACATTCATCCATATTTTACTGTTTTTTGGTGATTCTAAGAAAGCTTTGTAAAGTGTGTTTTTTTTTTAAAGGTGAACTATAACTGCCCCGAGACAATATTCCCACAATGAATGAGTCTTACCAGGTATTGATTGATGGTTTCTTCAGTCTAAGAAAAAAAAAATGGCTCCTTCTTGAATTTCAGTGGTTGCTAAGACTGCACAGTCTACAGAGGAATAGAAAACTACATGAAACCAAACTCCAAGCTCAGAGGGCAAGCATGCACACTGTACCAGAAATCATGCTAGTCCAATCCAAATGTACTAAATCCTTCTGTAATATGTGGTCAAGGAGTTAAGTTCTAAAGGAAAATGCAAACAGCCGAAAGTGGAAACCACATATGTCTGTCTCTTTCAGTCTCTGTAAAGGAAGGTGGCAGCAAAGCATCTTATCGTGTCCTCATACTTCACCCAGCAAGGATCACCCCACCGAGTGCTTCGAAGGAGTTATACAATAAGGACCAAAGTTTGGGTTTGGAAAAGGGGGAAGCACACTGACTCTGTGGTTTGTTATGAGATCCTGGGAGGAGCTTTGAGTGCTACAAAGAGTCTTTCCGCTTCTAACCTTTCCAGCCTCCTCCCACTCCCTCATGGGTCTCATTCTTTTTTCATGGATGCTTGGCAGGCTGGTTGAAAAAGGCTAATAGGAGAAAAAGACCCTTCAACTCAGGTCTCCTTTGGAATGACCTGTGACTATGGTGCCAATGGTAGATAGTGAGACCAGCAGCCTTCTTTCATTGAATCTGTCTTACTGAGAGGAAAAACTGCACTGTGTGATGGCTTTATGGCAAAGGCTGGCAAAAGCTTTGCCCTGCATACTGAAAGAGAGACATTTCTGACCGCAGCTCATGAACCACACTTATTTACTCTGGCACATGCCCACTATTTGTTCATAGGCTTTCTGTCTCTACTAAATGCGTTCCAATTTTGGAGGCTAAATCATTGCCAGTAGTTTCCAGGACATTCCGCTAGGCTAAGCAAAATTGCCCTAAGCGGTAGTCAGAAACCACTGGAGTAGTATTGTAAATACAGACCATTTGCAGAAAATGAAAGATACCAAACATCTTATCTTTTTTGTACTGTAGAACCATGGGTCCTATCTTACAGAAAGCCAGGCAAGGCACTGACAAGAAACAAGAGGGAGGTACAAGGGCTTTCATCCTCACTAGAGCTTAGAAATTGTGCTTGAAACCATTTTGACAGTTGGTCACAGCCTGAAACATCTATAAGTTCGAGGGAGGACTGTGCTCAGGAGGCAAGCTAGAGATTCCGCGCAGCTTAACTAGCAGTAGCCTTTTGCCTGCTATGGATTTCAACATGTACCTAAGATCTGAAAACAATAGATCAGTGATGAGAAGAGAACGGTGGCCCTCATGGACTTCTCACTAACCAGCACTGCATTCAATAATAGTCATGTCATCCCAACCTGTCTCATCATCTTGGGCCTAAGGATGGCTTGGTGGGTTATGTGGAGCCATGATGATTTAAGATCTGGAATAATTGGCTGAGTGGGGTGGCACATGCCTATAATCCTAGCTACTTGAGAGGCCGAGGCAGGAGGATAGCAAATTTGAGGCCACACTCAGAAACAGAGTAAGACCCTGTCTAAAAAAAAAAAAAAAAAAAAAAAACTAGGCTAATTGGGAAATTCTCCATTTGTAATTATACATCCAGACACTATTAAGCTGCCATACTCAGGCAGAGGCTAAGGAAAGAATAGATGCATACATTGCTTTCTCCACACATAGTTCTTTTTGCATGTTTCCTGTTAGATTTTTTTCTAACCAGAGCAGAGATTTTAATTAGACATGTACATGAAACTTGAATAAGTGTGTGCATTATAAAGTCAGCTCATCAATATGACCATGTTTGTGTTTAGAGAGAGGACATTCACTCCCAAAGCAAATAATCTGTCAAAAGTAATGATTTCTTTTGAGGTGGCTGAGTAGATTCTTGCAAGTACTCCTATGTTTTACAATACCTCTTGAGACTTACTGAAACAAGTTTCTTTCATCCTAAGGGTGAAGCAAAATTAAGTTGAAATAAGCCACAATTAAAACTCCATGTGTTGAGGGAGAAGGCCGGGCTTACATATCTCTATTCATGTGTATTCTGTTAACATTTCAGACATTTTAACTTTGGGTAGTGGACAGCATGAAGGGGGACTAGGTAGGAACAAGGCCACCACATCAAACTGATAGTGGGGTAGAGGAAACATTTGACACCTCCCGCCTTCTCTGGCCCCTGTCTGTTTTTAATTTTGCTAAATCATTCCCGTCTGGAGATTGTATATTTTAAGTTGCCTCTCCAAGCTACACAGAGGTACAGTGTCAGGGAGCCTGATCCCAGAGCCAGGCAAATAGATGCAAAAGCTGTAAAGGCCCCAAGCCACAAGAAAGACAGAAAAGGGGCAGGGTGGGGTGGAAGCCATAATGGCATTAGCCTTTATGACATCTAAGGAGATAGCACCGAGGCACAGAATTTCTTACATGGTAAATTTAAGACTTTATACATGTTTGTGTTTTAGGAAGTTAATATCCCTTGAAAGTTCTAGAGGTGACTTCCTGGGAGATATGATATTCCATGAAATTTTACTGTAAAAGACATTCCCCAACAAGAGACATCAAAGTGGGTACATTTGTCCATTATAAAAATGAAAGAAATACTAAAGTAAAGCAAAAAAAAAAAAGTGACACTCAAATGTGTGTTGCACACATACACAGGCATAGACACATCACAGTGCCACATAGCACATAAATAGTGAGCTTAAGAGAAAAAAAACAATGACCTGCCTGTGTATCCTAACACAGTCCCTAAGCAAGTCAGATCTGTTTGAGGGGAATTTCAAATGTGCACATTCTAAGCATTGACTTTAACACATATGTGTTTCCAAAACAGATACACATCTATGAGTTGGGCATGATGATAGTTTCTACCTAAAGAGTCATTAAAAGGCTCAAACAGAACAAAGCAAGTAGAGTTCTAAACATGGGACTTGAAACAGAATCAGCCCTCAAAAATTGTTCTATGCTGTTATCATCCCAAGACTTATGTGATATGGGCATTGTTTTAATGTGGTGCAAGAATGAAGACTGAGAGCTTCCTTTCTCGAGGGACTAGTCTTGACCCTATTTATAATTGCTTCAGTCTTTTATTTCTTTCTCATATGTGTTTTTCCTACTCGGGTTTAGTGGGAGCTCTATGAATTTAGCATCAGTGCAATATTGTGTTCCACCATAATAATCTCTTGGCAGCGTTGTTTCTGTGGCTTTCATGAAAGGAAACAGCAAGGATGGTGTCGGCTCACATGGCAACATTATCACCACTTACAGTAATGATTATTTTTAAAACTACTTATTTACTCTTTTACTAATAAACTAGATGCTGTTTATTACTGTTCTGAGACCATATCGTTTTCCCAGAGAAATCTCCCATTGGTGGCTTGCATCTAGCCTCAATAGAATTCTTTCTTACAACTGAACAATTATGACTCTAGGTTGTTTTAGTTAAAAATCCTTCTGTATGTATTATTATTTAATAGTTAGAGGAGGAGTGGAGAAGTTAATTCAAATGGGTGAACAACTAATAAATGAAGACCAGAGATTCACAGGGTGTGTGAATGTGTGTGCGTGTATACACCCTGATGTCCCGTGTGCATTTATGTGTGTGAAAGAGATGCATTTTCATGCAGAAACTCAAAAGAATGGGATCCTAATTAGAATAAGTTATACTCCATGTATGTATAATATGTCAAAATACACTGTGCTGTCAAGTTCATCTAAAAAAAACAATTTTTAAAAAAAATCAAAAAGAACGAGCAATGGTGCTCTTGATTCCCACTGGAAACCACTATAAGTCACATAAAAAATTTTTCTGAGGTTAAAGTTAAATTAGAGCCCTTCCTAGTCAACTTGGTGAATATGTTCTGGCTAGGCTCTGAAGATGCTCAGAAGATCTTGGATTAACAGAGCAAAATGAAATATAAACAGTATCAAATCAGAATTGCAGTGGGCTTTTTTTTTTTTAAAAAAAAAGTTCTTTGGTTTAATTCATTATGTATTCAGGAACAAAGCATTGCTGCTGTTTTCAAAGAGACAGTGGAGAATGGCGTGAAGATTTGGTCTGTGGCATATAAGCACTTAAAAGAAAACCACGCGGATGGTGAGATGACATTCTAAGCAGGAACCAGCTGCAGACACTTGTGCATCAGTTGTCTCTGATCTTTTAAGAAACAGCCAGTAAGCAAACCATGGGGTGAGGCCGGGAGTGCCTCAGTGAGGATGCATGTGCACATGGGAGGGGTGCCGGTACCCTTTCTTGATGCCAACCGATGGGGAGAAGAAAGGGATGTAGGGTCCTTGGTCTTCCTGTTGACAGAGCAGTCAGGCATATTCTCCTGCTATCTATTTCTTGCCAGCACCTCCACCCTCAACTGCAAAGAGACCTGACTATGCAAAACAAATACTGGGTCTCTCCTTGGCTGCAGGGCTGGGCCTTTCTTACTCAGAACAGGTGGTTGTGTATGTGCATACCTCTAAAGGTACTAAAAAAACATGTCCTTGTCCCCAAAATATTGCTTCCACCAATTTGAAACAGGGCTCCTGAATTTCAGCACTGAAATTCGTTGAGTTAAAGTTCTGCTGCTTTGCAGTCACCCATGAAATGTAAGCCTCCTACCTACCACCCCCTTATTAGGAAGGATAGTGTATTAAACTTCTTTTCCCTTTCTACTCTTATTCTAAACAGAATACCAGATCACTTCCTGACCCCTTGGAATGCAGAAGTAAACATCCAATGGTAATAGAGCATGAGTCAGGTCAAAATAATAGGAAATTTGGTCAACATGAGCAGACAAGATCCAGAGCATATCAACTCGGATAAGGGCCACAGTGAAGGGAATTTGGGTGACCAGATTATGAAATTATACTTTGGGGCAGGGGGAAGTAGGAAAGAGGAAGAGTCCTTCCAAAATAGGTAAATGTTAGCCAAAGAACCATCCCCAACC
This sequence comes from Marmota marmota marmota, assembly GCF_001458135.2. Taxonomy (NCBI): domain Eukaryota; kingdom Metazoa; phylum Chordata; class Mammalia; order Rodentia; family Sciuridae; genus Marmota; species Marmota marmota. The sequence goes on from NW_026000142.1 coordinate 2,644,465, forward strand.
TTTCTTGAGGTAAGCTCTCCTAGTGAGTAGATCATCCAGCAAAAATACATTGTAAAAAAAAAAAAGTCACCCCTCTCCCACAAATACATACTCCACCCCAATATGTCCCATTTGTGAGGCTTATAGCTGCTATATTGCATCCTTGAAGCTTTACTGTGAAAAACGTATGACACAAAAATATTCAAGGAACCTGAAATTCTTTAACCAAATGATCATTTTCCGTATTTCTCAATTCTAACACCCAAGCCCTGGCTTTAGTACATCAATACAACCTTGTCATATTGTGGGCTGGAAGACAATGAGTGAATCTTTTGAGAACTGCAGAGACATGCACAAGCTACTCACAGTAACTCTGCAAAAAAAAGCTACATTTGAGGTAGTTCCCATTTCATGGTTAAAAACAGGTAATAATTTTTAAATCAATAAAAAAACAGATTTTTTTCTCTTATTTAGTCTCCTTTGTGTAAGTCTTTACTCTTTAAGAGAACTGTAGGCATTTTTAATATATAATATGACCTACTAAGAGGATCCCAGTGGAATTGGCTTCCCGGAAGACAAGAGACCTAATGTATCAGCTCACCCTCCCCAATCACCTGATGCCAAATCATGGAACTTCCCTATCCATTCAGGCACTGAAGAGCTCTTGGGGCAATTGCTGAGGCCATGTTCATAAATAGGCCCTAGAACTCTTAGAAAAGAAGCTGCCTTGATAAAAACAGGAGGATTCTCCTTAGAATTTGTTATGGGTTTTCTAGGAAGGGCGGGTGAAGTAGGGTGAAGAAGATAGAGTTGTCGCCTGAAATAGGAAAGGGGATAGATAATCATTACAAGTTTCCTTTGGCTATCCAACCCAGTTCCTGAGATTAAGAAGGAATTTAACAGCCTGGTCTTCCTGGTTCTTTCTTAATTTTGACAAAAGCATAGAATTTGTTTAAATCAATACCAGAAGAATACCATTGATATTTCAGGGTCCATCCGTATTCTATGATGAAGCTGACTCTGCAAGTAACCATATATTTAATGTACTTTCATTTTAAGTAGAGAACAGGAGAAAAACATTTTAGATTCTTTGTCTCATTTGATTTAATTTTTCAAGCAAGCTATATTCAGGAATGATAAAGTCATTCCACATCTATTATCCCAAAATGCTCACCATGTTTTACTAAGTATATTATTTATTCTTATAGCAACTGTTTCAGGAAGGCAAAAGACAGCAGCATTTTTCATAGTTTACAAATGGGTTACAAAACAGCAGAACAATTAGATAAAAGACAATTCAGTTTTGTGTTTCCTCACTAGTTGTTTTGTCTCCATGATCTGGCATTACAAAAGACTTGTTTTTCATTTTTGTTTGTTTGTTTGTTTTGTTTTGTTTTGTTTTAACATTGATTTTCTTACTTTCAGACTACAGGGACACAGTCATAGGTGAAAAAAGTTGTGATTGATTTTCCAAAATCAAATAATGAATCAATGGCAGTGCTGCTCCTGCCATCAGCCAAGAATATAGTTGTAGAAACATGCAATCCCAGAAATGTCATTCCACTCAGCAACTCAAGAAAATCTTTCCTTGTGAGTCAAAGAGATTAACTAGTTTTAACAGAGATTACCCCTGAGGAGGCCACCCAGACTCACCTTTCAATTACTTGTTCCCAAGTAGTAACTCTAGAGACATTAGGCATCTCAGTCCAGAAATGCATGTGTCTCACTGAAATTATGTATACCATAGTGGGTTTTCCATTCTCTGGGCTAAACTTAGCAATCTATTTCAGGCTTTTTCTACCAGATAATGTTTCCAAAGAGAAATGTCTCTTTAATATTCTTGTGGATTAGGTAGTCAGACAAAATTTTCCCTATACAAGGCTGGTGCCTCTGAACAATTTTGATGCTGACCCAGCAAAAGCAATCTCTACATTTGGTCTCTGGAATCTGAGGAGGAAAACTAAAACAAGTGGTCATTACAGAAGGGGGTTTCAATAATTACTTTAATGGGAGAGAGAGATTTTATGTGAAGGCCTTTGTGACAACTCAGGAAGAAACAATCAAAAGGAAAACTGTTTTCACAGCTTGTGACAAAGTAATACCAATAAATAGGAATGGCGCCTCGATTGTTTATCCCAGAGACTCTCATACTTCAGTTGATCGTATAATTTATCACCCAAACCAGGATTCTTCAGAGAAAGGAACTACAGTTTGCAATTATGCTGGAACAACAGGTGTGAACCAGGACAGTTTAGATAAACAGGGCATAGGGTCAGTCTACTAATACTGAAATGAGACTGTTGGAGAATAGTTTCTAATCAATGTTTAATATGTAGAGGAGTTTTATAAGGAGTTTAATTTATGCTCACTTTAACTATAGAAGTTAGTGATGTCTTAGTTATGTCCTCTTTGTACTGATTATTAAATCAGTAAGCCTTATCATTTCAAATGACAGGTTATCTCATATATGTCAGACATGTTTGAAGGAATGTTAGTTCTCTCTCTCTCTCTCTCTCTCTCTTTAACATTGGAGACCAGTTAGTTGACCATAATAATAATGTACTTGTCCCCTGAACATGAATGGCCAGTCCATGGAAGGTAAGTTTACCGGGAAGACAGGAGTTTTCCATCTTTCAATAAGGCAAAGGGGAGAGAAGGGAGAGGAGGGTTCATAGGGTAGGAAAGATGGTGGAATGAGATGTACATCATTACCCTAAGTACATGTACAAAGACAGGAACGGTGTGACTCTACTTTGTGTACAATCAGAGATATGAAAAATTGTGCTCTATATGTGCAATATTGATTGTAATGTATTCTGCTGTAATATATATATCAAATTAAAATTTTTTAAAAAGTGATGTTCTTCCCAAATCAGCTTGGGGGATATGAAATCATTGTTAGCATGGAGGTTGGCATATAGTAGATACACATGAAATATTTTTTTAATAAATTAATGACAGAGATTCAGAAGAATAAATAATTTTTTAAAATAATTTTTAAAACAAAAAATAAAGAAGACCAGGAGTGTAAAACAAAGGGGACATGGAGAGGGAGGAGGGGAAGGAAAATGGAAGTACTGGGGATTGAAATGGAGCAAATTATAGTCCATAAATATATGAATAGGTCAAAATGAACCCCACTACTATGTATAACTATAATGCACTAATAAAAACATTTTAAAATACAAACACACACAGATTTTGATAAAAAATCACAGATTTGTCTTTATTCATCTCCTTTTAAACAGTTGCAAATGACAGATAAGATACACAGGAAAGTCAACAAATTGTCTTTAGAAATCACGACATAAGTTACTATACAGAACTAGTAGAAGAGTATCTGTATATAACTATAAGATTAAAAGATGAAAATCTTTCTTTTCTTTTTGAATTACTTGTTAGTATGAAAAATTGGATTAAAGATATTTTCTCTCATTTAATCAAAGTATTCTAACTGGCTCTTTAGAAGCCATCATCTTAGAAAAGGAATTTGATGTTGGTGGTGAAGAAAGTTTGTCAACTGCTTGGCTATGAAATAAGAGATAGAAGAGTCTTAAAATTCTTTATGGGAGAAAGAGGAAACTGGAGAAAGAAGAAACTGGAGTAAAGGAAAGAACTTAAAAGATAGTTAAAGGAGATATTACTTTTGGAGAAAGCTGGGTAAAGAATAATGGAAACTCTCTGATTTTTAAGGAAAGTTAAAACAATTTTTTTTTAATTTTTAAGGCAGGATAAAATTAAGATGGAGAAATAAACCAATTTCATGTAACTTGAATACGCTGAAGAAGCAATAGCAAAACTCTCAACAATCTGTTCAACAGAGAACATTTTTAAAACTCTGTAATAATCATTCTTTAAAATGTTGAAGATACAGCAGTGAATAAGACAAAGTTTCTATTTTCATAGATTTTATATTCTAGTGCAGATATATAATAAGCAATTATTAATCAAAAACAAGTACAACACATCAAATACTGGCAAAAATAAAGCATGGTAAAGGTGCAGAGTAACACAGGCAAGTGCTGTTCCAGGTAGGACATTCATGAAAGGTAACATCTGGGCAGAATGAGAGAGGGAAGTGGGTCATGTGCATACCTAAGAACCTTCCAGACAGATGCTATAGCAACTGCAAAGGCTCTGAGGTGGAAGCACACCTGGCACATTCAAAAAACAGTGATGAGGTCAATGTGGCATGAGAACAGTGGGCATGAGTTTAGAAAGGTAGGGTGAACACCAGAGGTACTTGAGGCCTTAAGGTCTGTGGTAAGGTCTTTGAATTTTACTGAGTGTGGAGGGTTTTATACAAAACAATGACATAATCTGAATTATAATTTAAAAATTTTTTTAAAAAATTTTTTGGCTACTATTAGTGAACATAATTTAAGGGAAAAGAGGAAGCAAGGAAGCTGGTAAGAGTGTATTGTACTAATCCAGGCCAGTAATGCTGAGACTTAGACTAAGGCTTCATTGTTGGACGTGATGGAAGTAATCAGAGTCAGAACACATTTTGAAAGTAGAGTTTCAATGTAGTTGTCATTTACCAACATGAAAAGGATGAAGGAGAAGGTGGGTCTGTTTTGAACTTGTTAAATTTAAGATGCCAGTTTAAAAGTTAAATAGTGGTTTCAAGAAGACATAGTCTGTAGTTTAGATATAGGATGGAATTTGGACAGACCTCAGCATGGAGATTGCTCTTCAAAGCTAAAGACTGGATGAGACCATCAAAGAAATGAATTAAAATAAAGAAGGCAGTTGGCCCAGGATCCCTGAGCAGTCCAACATTTCAAAGTGAAGAGGATAAAGAAGAAACTGAGAAGGAACAATCTGTCAGGTAGCAGGAAATCTGAGGGGATGAAGGGGTGTTCAGAAGCCCAGGAGAAAAATGAATTTCAAGAAGGAGAAAGTGATCAACTATGACCAAGGAGTTGAGAAGTAGAGAAAATGAAGACCAAAAATTGACCATTGGAATTGGCAAGTAAATTCCAAAGGTGACCTTGACAAGAGAATTTAGAGAGAGTGGTCAGGGATGAAAACCCAGAGGGTGGGTTTAAGAATGAATGGGAGAAGAGGAGTTATCTTTCCAAAAGCAATGGCAATTTTTTCAAGAAGAATTGCTGTAAAGGAGTTGGGGAAACGGGAGCAGAATTTGCAGGGCGTGTGGAATTGAGGGAGGTTTCTTGACTTTCGTTATTGTTTGAGATTGGGAATATAGCATATATGTGTGCTGATAGGAATAATCGAGAAAACCAAGACATTTTCATAAAATAAATAGGGAGCTTAACTTCCTAACTGAAGGGAGTTGAAGACTCTAAAGTAGAAATGAGGATTTTAGTTTCCTCATTCTGTATTAATTAGAAAGAAAATTGGTTGAGAGAGGAACTATCAGTACTATTACTAGGATTTCCTGGTCAATCACTTCAGCTGGGCCCTATTGATAATGGTGAGTACAAGAGAGACAAGATAAAGGAATAGAAAATTCAGGAAGCTTCAGAGAAGTGGTCTAGGAGGAGATATGAAGTGAATCCATGAGATATATAAACATCAAAATAGGTTGACCAGAAGAGTCAATCTGGGAAGTCCAATTTGGTTTAGGTTTTATGAATTATTTATCATGAACTTGTGTGTACTTTTTGTGAAAAAAAAATCAGATAACATAAAAGTATATAGGATAAAAAAATGAAAGTACCCACACATACAAATAGACACACACACACACACACACACACCACTTTCTTTCTCCCTGAGGGAACCACTCTCAACAATATGTGTGTGTATGCATGTGTATGTGTGTATGCATGTGTGTGTATAAACATATATGTATATATGTATGATAACATTACAAAATTTGGATCATGTACTATTTACACAATTCAGCAACTTGCTCTTTATACATAACAATATGTCTTTTGTATTTTCTACCTCAGTAAAAATAGCTCTCCTTTGCAAGAAATATGAATAGGTAATACACTAACATGATACACCATATAAAAGAAACAACAAGATGTATACGGAGTCTTCTTCCAATCTCCCTGCCAGTTTTCCCCCAGAGACAACCACTATTACGAGTTCCTTAAAAGTCTTTCCACAGTTTGGCAATGTATATAAACATATTAGACATAGGTATATATATATACGAATGTATGTACTCAAATGGAGCATATACCTGCTTTTTAAATCTTAACTATATACCCTGGAGATTATTCCATATAGAGAGTTGCTTCATTCTTTTAAATGGCAACATAGTATTCTATTGTATTTTTATTTAATCAAATCCCACACCTGAATATTTCTTTTTTTAATATTTTATTTTTTAATTGTGGTTGGACACAATACCTTTTACTTCTTTATTTTTATATGGTGCTGAGGATCAAACCCAGGGGCCTGCACGAGGTAGGTGAGCACTCTACTGCTGAGCCACAACTCCACCCCACACTTGAATATTTCTAACTTTTTACAATTAGCTGAATTATAACCATGCTGACTGTAGTTCAGAATTTACTCATCAAAAGCAAAGAGAGTAAATCAAATAGAAAGAAGACCCTCCAAAAGGGATTTGAGATTGCAAAGAATTCTGCATTAAGACTAAGTCTAGGGCCTGTGGTTATGGCTCAGTGGTAGAGTGCTTGCCTTGCATATGTGAGCCACTGGGTTCAAGTCTCAGCACCACATATAAATAAATGAATAAAACAAAGGTCCATCAACAAATTTTTAAAAAGTCTAAGTCTAGGGCCTTGACTATGAGATATTAAAATTAATCTTTGAAAGGTAATTTGAAATTTTAAGTGCTAATATTCTTATTTTCAAAAAGAAATGAATTGTTTTTATTAATCACTTTCAAAGATACAATGAGGAAATCCTTTCTGTTTGGGATACCCAAACCCTCTTACTGACCTGGATGGAGCATTTTTTCTGAGACCAAACAATGAATGTCCAGACAATCATTTTTGTTCATAGAAATGACTGGTTAAGAAACCTTGCTTCTCCATATGGCATTTCTCAATAGTTACTTTACAGAGAAGCTGGTTTCACAGATGTTACAAATTAATATCATAGAAGTGCATTTTCTAGGCATATTCTGGGGAAAAAAGTGATACTTTCCTTCTATATAAAATATATTATTAACTGAATTGGCTACAAAGACAATGTCTTGTGGTGGCTAGAGTCTTAAGGGGTAGAGGATTGTCAGTTCTATGACTGGTGGGTAGGGGAGTAAAGTTGTACCATTCAATTTTCTTTGATTCCATTCCCCATTTGGAAATCAAGAGGAATACCTTGATTCATACCTCCCTCAGCATGCTGGAAGAAACAGAAATGTGAACCTGCACATGGCAGAAAGATTTCAACAAGATGCTTTTCATGTTATCATGTTAATATGACTGGCCAACTGATGGCTCCAAGAACCAGGTGGGTATAGAAGCAGAGAGAAGGGCAAATCAGAGTCAAATGAGATTTTTCTAACCGTTTGCCTGGTATCCTCCTTCTATTCCAGTTGAGAACTATTAGGACTGAAGAGAACTTCAGTGGCTGATACTACAAGTTATGGGATTCTAAGCAGTGAGAGATACATACAGTGGTGACTGAGGTCAAGGGCTTCACATTGAGAGACCTGGGTTTGAACATTGGCTCCACTTCTCATTGACTATTGGTCTTATTGACTATATGGTCTTGAAAAACTTTAGTCTTGAAAGCATCATCTCCTTACCTACGGAGCACCTACCTTTAAGGTTGGTGTTTGGTTATCAGACAGTTACTACTCAAGAAATAGTGCTGCTATTGGTTCTCTTCTAACTCTTTTACCTGTCTGTAGCTTGGATTTAAGGCAATATTTGTTACCATATAAATTTATCAATGACTTCTCTCATAAGGTTTAATAGCTATATAATTCCTACAAATATTTGTGTATAGGAGGATTTTAAAGCTGAACATGGCTTTAAATCCATAAAGTTATACTCAATAACCACTCATTTTATGAATGGGGAAAGTGAGGCTCAGGATGGCAAGAGGTTTGCCCAAGGTTACCTGTCTGGCAGGTATGAAGGTCGAGATTACAGCCATATCTTTTTCTAATCCAACGTTCATTTCTTGTCTCTCCAAAACTACACATTTAATAAAAAATAAAATATGCTTTAAAAGGTAATGGTGAGACTGTAATTTCTTTTCTATTATAGGGGTCAGTGACATTACCATGTAGGATAAGAAAAATTCTGTGAGATGTTAATAAAATTAATAGTACAAAAAGGTGCAGAAAAATATTCCCTTGTTGCCCAGGTGATATCAAAAGACCCAGAAAGAAGTGAGCAACAGCCTAGGCTCCAGGACCCTTCAGAGGCCCATGCTGTGAGAGGAAAGATGGGAAATAAGGAGATGAGTTGCACATTCTTACCAAGACCCATCACCTTCCCAGGCTAGTCCTGTATTTCAAGCTTCCATGCCCCCATTGAAAAGTCAAAAGATGTCCAAAAGCTCCATGTTTTTTCCCATGGCTGCTCCTTCTTCACATTCTCTACTCCTGCCCACCTAACTAATGTGGACATTAGTGTATCTACAATTCTCCCTGTCCAGGGAAAACAGGAAATTAAGTGGAGGCAGTGGCTAAAACCAAAACATCCTTAAACCCAAGTCAACAAATAATGGCTAGATCTGGACCTCTGAAAGCAGAAGCAAAGGGATCCCCTGGGCTTCCTCTCCAGGGCAGGATGCTGACACTGGCTGGATCTCTGTCCTTTGTGTCTGACTCACCAGATCAAGTAGAGCAGAGGGGAAGGTCACAGAACTGGAGCACACCCAGTCCAGCTCTGGACACCAGCCTGTCTGCCCACGAATGACCACTGTTGAATCCCAATCAAGTAGACAGCCCCCAAAGCTCGACCTGGAGTTTCACTCTGTACGTGGCCGGGCAACCACAGTGGTCTCCACTCCAGCCCTGGCCACCATCAGGAAGGCATCTATTACCTCCTGCAGTGGCTCCAGTTCTGTGGTCGCCAGTATAACCCAATGGCCATAAATTTCTAACTCGGCTAAATGTTGACCTACTTCTAACTCTGACTGCAACTGCCCCTTTGGGAAACAGCCACACTCTTGAGTACTCTCTGCTAAATGAGTGCCACCTTGTCTCTTTCCTCAGCATCATCATTGTAATTAATAAGCAACAATATCATCCCTCGTGGTTATATTCCTATTAGGTGTTAACTGGCCCTAGCATCATTGTCTCATTAAGCTTTTCCAGTTAAATTACTTCATCAGCTTCCCTCCAAAGGGGGTCTGGTACTGTCAGGCTGAGAAGAAAGCCAAAAAGATCATCACAGGCACTTAGACCTGTTCCAAATACTAACATTTTTGAAAAAATAATGTTATTTTTACTACTAGGAGTACTTTATATTGCTATAAATCCTCTTGTCTAAGTATTTAAAGCAATATTCAGAAAATTTTTAACTTAATCTCACTCATTTTGATAGGGAAAAAAATGTTGTGGAAGAATATATTATAAAATATTTACAATAGCTAAAACTTCCTCCCTTATCACTGCCCACATTTCTATTTGATAAATGATCTCCAGTCCTTTCATAAGATGCTGCATTTCAAATGTTATAAAAAAGGCTAGGAGCAGGCTTGCTTGCATACTGCCTACTTCAGTTTGTTCTAGATGCAATCTTTTTTTTTAACTTCCCTGATAATGCTTGCCTTTTCTTTCCTTTAATAGCATTCATTTTATAAATCAACCTTTTGTAAAGGTAGATGAAGACTATTCTACTCATAAATGAATGGAGAACATAGACTAATCCATTTCTCTAGAAATGCTTTCATTCTGAAGACTAATGACACTTATTGCTTCTTCTATTGTCCTCATGATTTCATGTTAACCATGAACTCTTTTCATCTTTTCCTCCTTTATTTCTAGGTTGTGCACATTCTCCAAAGGTTGGGGGATATGCCATCGAGAGTTCAAACTTGCCCTTTTACAGCCATTAATCACGTTTTGTTTCCCATCCCAATTATCTCTTCCCTTCTCTGCCTTCCAGAATCCCTTAATCATCTCCCTTATAATTCATCATTCATCCTCATTTTCCCAAGTAATTTCTGACTTTCAAATATCTTATTATCCCATGTTCTTTATTACATACTTATCCTTCAACCTCCATTGTTCTTTAATTTCCTCACAAATTGTGCGGTCCTATTTGGCTTGCAGCATTTCTCCCTTTTGGGTCATCTTCCCCCTTTGCCTTCCTACTTTCCAAGTTCCTCTCTGTTTCCATAGATGCAGGTCATGATTTGATATGACGGAAACGAATCTGAATCTCCTTCTGGTTATTTACATAACTTTTAAAATCCAATTATCATTCCAAGGGGGAAATCTAGGTTTACAATTCTCAAGCCTTCCCACAGAAGCAATCTAATACACTAGGTGTCTCTGTCTCTGTCTCTGTCTCTGTCTCTCTCTCTCTCTCTTTCTCTCTCCCTCCCCCCCTCC
>NW_026000142.1:2654936-2687977 GCF_001458135.2 Marmota marmota marmota
TCCCTCCCTCTTATTTCATCAGGGATATGAAGGAAATGCATTCTCAGAGGAAATATGGCACAGTTGCTTGGTGTTAATCTGAGCTCTGTTGACCACCCTCTTTCTCATTTGGGAATGAAGCTTGGTATCATGTCCAAAAAATACATTAATGTCTTAGGATAATTCTGTCATACATAAACCTTTTGTCTCAGGGATTGAAAGTAAATCCCTAAATACAAATCTAGATGTCATCAAGCCTTCTCTTCCTGTCCAGTGTCTTTTCCTAGAAGAGTGTACTTTTAGTTTCTAAAGTTTTCATGTGTTTTGTTTTGGAAACTTTTTTCCCTTTCTCCTTCCTCTCTTCCTCCTGAATTCTCGGGAGAATTATTTTTTTACAAATACTGAGACATTCTTTCTTGTCATTGTTTTTTCTGCCTCAGGATCCTTCCTCATCTCACCTTTTTCCAGTGGATGCTTTTCTATTTTATGTCAGGGACAAATTCTCACAGTCACACCTTCATGATCTCCCTCACTTCCCCTCTGTCACTTTATGTGACTCCATACACACACTTTTTGGACTCTATGTTCTGCAGTTGGTGTGGGTGCTGAAGTTCTCCCAGCCTGTCTCCCAGATCAGGAAGATAGTCATCTCGTTCCCATAATGCCCTTGGATGCTGGTAAAGAAAAGGCATGGGGTCATTGACTTTATTAGTGATAACACTGGGGCAGTAGAAGTAAACATGCCTACTAAGGAACAGCTTCATTACATTATGCTTAAAGGAAGAATTGCAGCAATTTCCCAAACTCTAACTATCTCCCTATTGAACTTCACTGAAGAACAGAGCTCATTTTCCAAGGTTATTGATTTTTTCCTTTCCATCAAAGGCATATAAAGGCCTTATACAGGAATAGAGTTAGTAAATTGTTAGCACGGAATTGTAGCATGCATTTCCATGTAACAATGACTTTACTTTCATTCTAAACTGTCAGAAGGCATATTGCTTGGGCAGTGGGAAATCCTGCTCCTTGAATGATTGTGCATATGTTTCTTTGAAAAGAATTGAGTTTCCCTGAGTTAATTCTTAAAAAAAAAAATAATCCAAATTATCTACTTCTTTTTTTTCTAAAATATGACCCCTTTCCCCCTCAGTATTCTCTCATAATTCGCACAGGATTTCTCTTGAGGGTACGATAAAGTCTAATTTTCCCCATTATTCAATTTGGATCCTGTTAAGTGAGACAGGCATTCACTGACATGAAGAACATTTCAATTTTGGCAAATAAGTTCATTAGTATTCAGAAAGCTTTGCACCCCTCATATTTAATAAACCTTTCCATTAAAGAGTAAGAAATCCTGCAAAATAGTCAAACAAATTAGCAATGGGGCCACCAAGAGAGTACATTCAACCCTAATTCAGAGATGTCTCAGTTTATCAGTTTTCTGTCAATCACTAAAACAAGAAAAATGAAACATGCAATTATATACAAGGAGACAGAACTCCTAATTCTTTCATCCCAGCTGAAGCAGAAGAGTTTTAATTGCTTGGAAAAATAAGATTTTTGTTTTCTCTCAAGAAGGACAGAGAAAACAAAAATAAATTGCCTCATAGTCAATGGTGGGAGCTATAAGACTCCAGATCATGCAGATTAGAAGTAGAAACACCAGTCTATCATTTGTATATTCTGCCTTCACAATGGCCAATAGCCAGATATTTGGGAATGGAAGATGATTGACAGGAAAAAAAAGTTTCCCTTTTCATTAGATTCACTGCTTCTGCTTCTGCTTAATGGGAGAAATAGTGGACTAAAATATTTGAATATGTTGTTGATTATTGCAGAGTCAATTTTTCATTTATCTGAGTTACTCAGTCCCTTTGTTTCTCTTTAAAGTCCTATTAGCCATTCTATGCCATGAACGTTAGATTGCTTTTAATAGATTTACCAGGAGGAATTATGAACAGGTCAAGGAAATAAAACTCTAATTAATCCAGGTATAATAATATACACCTGCATAGAATAGGCAATAAAGAAAATTAAAGGTCTTGGTCATGTAGAAGTATAGACCTTACCTGTAGGTCTTTTCTATTCCTTGACCTCAACTGAGAAATAAAATGAGTCAAGAGTAATTAATTCTACCAGTTAAGCCATAACTTGAAATACCTAAAATTAGTTCCCATGATAAAATTTCGAAACCAAATAGTTTTTGTCCGCAATCTAAATATAAATTTCCATTGAATTATTTTTCCATAAAATATTTTCTGTACTCAGAGATTAATTTGCTAATGATGGAAGAAATAACGAGAAGAACAAGATGCTTAGATATGATTTCCAATGAGGTAGGAGTTCATAGCAATATTTTTTGTCTGATTATTATTTTTCCTTTCCTTTTTAAAGAGGTCATGATGGATATGGCTCAGTGGTGGAGTGCTGACTGGCTTGTGCAAGACCCTGGGTTTGATCCCTAGTGCTGAAATAAGTTTACAATTAAAAGAAGTCACCAGACACAGGGAAAATGTGAAGCACAGTATATATGAAAGATGGCTATTTATTGAGAAGTTTTTTTTTTTATTTAGATTTTCCCTACCTGGGCAAGGATGAGTTCCAGGTGTGTAGTAGTCTGTGGACCTCACTATATGGAGTATTGTCTCTCTACCAACTTTAAGACTGTTTGTTTCTTAAATTTGAAAAAAGTTCTTTCATGATGACCCTGGGTCTGAATGATTATCCTATATGTATCTTAGAGCACTACAAAATTGCTTGAGCAGGTTGAGGCACCTATCTGTTGTGGTTACCCTGGGGGTACCACGAGCACACTCCTCTGGGACATAGATGATTCCCTCCAAAGCTGAAGCCAACAGATGAAGGAAGGAGGGTTTCCTCCTCTTCTGGGAAAGCACATGGAATCTGGGAAAGCATTACCTTGTACCTCCAAACCTAGCACACAGCAGGTAGAGGGCACATAGCATGTGCTTAATAGAAATGTGAGGAACTAAAGGACCAGGAGAAAGGCAGATAAAGAAGGAATGAAGGAGAGAAGAATAACTTGTTAGTGTTAGAATGAAGACCAAAACCCAGGTCTCAAGGTTCCCAGCCCAACATTTCTCACACTCCTGTTTCCTACATAGAATAGAAGTGATAGTTGGCTCTGAATTCTATCCCTACCTATTTCCTGACCCCAACATTTCATATTTCCCTCCCCAGAAGCCCTACTAACCCCAAGCACATTGCCTGGCACCACAGGACTTTGCACAGTTTGCTGAAAGCAACCCATGCTCATAGAGCATTTATAGAATGTAGGCTTAGAAAGCAAAGTCACTGGACATGATTAAGGCAACAGGAATTACCTTATTGATTGGACTCCCATGTGTGTTGCTGGGATCAGAACCAGGACCCTGTGCATGCTAGTCAGTGCTCTACCACTGAACTATAAGCCCTACCATCTTGATCAGAAATCTGGGCCTGAGAATACCTTTGTGGCTACCAATTGATTATAAACACTGCTCTTCACACTTAAGGGGAAGTTAGAATATAAGGTCCATGGGATAGGAACCATGTCTATTTTGCCTGTAAGACTCTACAAAGTCCTTCCCATACTTGACTGTTTGTTGAGTTATTAAATGCAACCATCAATTCCATATTTTATGATTCCAAGCATGTTCCATGATGTCCTCTTTTAAAAATAACTAGCAATATCACCCTTCAGCCAAATATATTTGAAGTTCCCAGCTCAATCTAGTATTTTCATTGATTAATTCATTCAATACGGTTGGGCGGGGGGCGGGGGGGGGTGGCTCACCTATAGACAAAGAGTTCAAGCTTCATTTGACTTGAAATACTTTGTTAGCAATGACCCTCACCCTTAAGTTTAAAAGACACTTTAAGGGCTCACGTCATAGAACTAGATGGCCTATGGCAATGTATTCATCTTCAAGCCCTAGAGTGCTGATGCTGGTGTAGGCTAATAAACTGGTGTCTCCTTCAAACTACTACTTGTTCAATCTTTACTAGAGGAAAAGAACTGAGCAGGAGGACCACTAAGACACTCAAGCTCTTCTCTGTGATGATGGGCAATTTAGTCGGAACACCCAATTTACATATCCCAGTAGGAAAAGCAGAAATCTCGCGATAAAACAGCCTCCTCTGACTACTCCCCGTTTTCCACCCCTGAGGAATTTTTAAGCCATTCCTTCCAATCCCATGCAGAATTCTCCCTGAGAGAAGAGCTTATAAATACATTTTCCTCTCCTTGTATTTCCATAGATATGTTAGTATGCTATTAACATTTTTAATGCCATTAGCAACTAGTCCTCCAAAAAGTTGTCTCATTGGGTTATATTTAATCTGACCCTGGTGACAATCATTATTTGAACAGAAAAAGGCAATCTAGAGAGAAACTGTAGTTGATATTCCTCTTCTTTAGGAGAGTGGCAGCCCATTCACAGTGTCTTCTTGATGATGGTTTCCAGGGGCCAGGGTGCAAGGATCGCCACAGCAGTGGGGAAGCAATGTAAGAAAAAAACATGTTCTTCCAAAGGAGTGGATTTTCCTTCTGTCTCAGCAACTGCAAAATTGTAAATGAAAGATTATAAAGTTAAGCCACTGCACAAGTGAGGATCTTTGTAAATACTGGGCTTAAACAAAGCTTGATGATAGATTCATTGACTTTTAAATAAATCCTGTGGTTTTTCCAAACAATGGGGCTGAGAAACTTCTAAACAGCAAAAGTATGCTTGAGGATTCTCTGATCCTTCATTAATTTTGCAGTACCAAAGAAAAGGGAAACTTTATAATTGCAATTAAATATAAGTGAATCTGCAAGCATAAAGCATATGGAATGAGTGGGCTAGGGTGGGACATATTAGAGAAAGAGGAAAGAGAGTCCAAAGAATCCAGAAACAGTCATTTCTTTGAGTGTTGCACAGAGCTGAACTAAAAGAGTAGTGATCATAGGACCTGAGTGAGAGTTGAGTAAATCATATTTGGGGGCAAACTTGCATTTAAGATCTCATAAAAAATAAAATAAAATTGGTTGAATGTCGAAGAAAAAAAAAATAAAGAACAAATGTTATAAATTAGACTTCACCAACATTTACATCTGCTCCTCAAAAGACAACATGAATGAAGGAAAGAAGCAAATGACAGACTAAGAAGAAATATTTGAAATGTACATATCTAACAAAAGAATTTCTACAAATCAAAAATAAAAATATAATTACCCCACAAAAGAAAATATTTGAATGATCTGTAACTACATGAAAATCATTAATATGAGGAAAACAAACTTTAAAAGCAAAATGACATACCACTACAACTGTTTAAAGACTTAAAGCTGACAGACTAAGTGCTAGTAAGGTGTGAAGTATGGATATAACTCCATTCTTAAATGTTATTCATGGGAGTAAAAAACATTATAATTACTTAGAAAATCAGTTAGAAGTTTCTAATAAACTTAAAGTGAAACCAAAAAAAAAAAAAAGTCAGAATTTTAGTAACCCAAGCCTTATCCAATTCCCAGGCAATCAATATGATTAGTTCTGAAAGTTTTTTTTTTTTTTATCAAATTAGACAGAATGGTAAGAAATCCACCCAAAGATGGCTGAGATGAAGCATCAGTAGTTTTGGGCTTCTCTGTCAAAAACATCACAGGTGATTTAATGCCACTGTCAGAGATCTGGGAAAAACTGGGCAAAAACACCAAATTAATGACTGTCTTCAGCTGCCATCCCCTCTCTTGCTGTGCCCTCTGTCCCCTTCCTTAGGCTCCAAGAACCCAGGAAATATGTACTATTTTTCACCCACTCTAATTTCTCTAACATGAGAGAGAGCAGCTAAACTCAAAGTCTTTCAATTCATACTAGAGCATTAACAATTGGTGACATTAACACTCCCATGAGATATTTGCAATTTATTAATGCAACATGTACACATGAACCTCTGAATCATTAGAAAATGGGGTGAAAAGGGGAGAGAGGGAGGGTGTTCACATGGCTGCTAATTTAATCTCATGTCTGTTCACATCAACCACCAAACCTACATACAGAAGGTTACAGCAACCACCAAACCTACATACAGAAGGTTACAGCAACTTTGTCACTGCTAACCCTAGTCTGAGAAAACAGTCCTATTCAGAGCACCCAGAGGTATCTCCTTTAGCACTGATGCCTAGGCCTATAGAGAAGCCTCCTAATAATATCAGTGGCACATCTATACTCCCAAAGCAAACTAAAAAGTAATTGAGTTACCCACCATTACACAGTGACTGACTTAAACTTAAGGCCAAGACTGAACCCAGGTCTCCCAAACCCCAGTCCACAGGCTGCACAATGCAGTGGTTTTTTTCTCTCACCCAGGCAAGAAAATGACCTTCTACAAATTCTAGGGCAGTGTTTCAATAGTGTCTGGGTGTAATTTCCCCTTCCTGGACAATACTCTGACTCTGTGTCTGGAGCTAGACACAAGAATCTGCATGATAACAAGCTACTTGCAGGACTCTGAGCAGCTAGGGTTAAGAACCACCCCTACACTTGGTCTCCTATACCTAACAGCACCATGCAGAGGCAGGAAGGTCTCCCTGAAAGGGCTGCTTTAGGGGCATCCTCTTGAGCCCAAATATCAAAAGGCTGCTGACCATGGGTCACAAGTCAGAGACTGGAAAACAAACTGGTTTAATGACTTTGTGACTGGCAACATCCCAGTGATACTCTCAAGATTTCTGTATAACCAGTCTTCCAACATGTGCTGAGCCCCTACTTTGTGTGAGATCATATGCAGGATGCCAAGATGGATGACGAAAAGTAAGCCCAAGCTGTAAATAGTCTCTTAAGAAGATCAGATGCGTACACTCACAAATTAAAAAAAAAAAAGATATGTACACTTAAAAAGAATATTAATGTTACAGAGCAATGTCATTGAGAAGGGGACATAACACAGATCAGTGTTGTATAGGCATGTCCCAAGTACTTGAGTGATCTCCAAACCCAGTGCCTGGCAGAATCATCTGTGTGAGGTCTGAAACCCCACCCCTAGGATTCTAATTCAATGAGCCTGAGGAGTTGTATCTTCAGCCAGTTCCCAGGCAAATCCTATGCAGCAAGTTTACGAAAGGACATTTGAGAGTCTTCTAGAGTGTTGAGAGCCAGGATGTGAAGAATTTAAGAGAACATAGCATTATACTAGTGGTTTGCAGCTCCTCTATATTAACCTACTCAAATTGCGCCCTCTGAATCCCTAGCTGTTTAGTTTTGCTCCTATGGACAGTCTTGGCCTATGCTGTCTTCCCACTTAGGGCCTACTCCATTTTCCCAGTAGAAATATATTCTCTAGGAATAGCTACAGCTTTATTCCTGAGGAAAATACATAGACAAAAGCCTACATCTCACATTCATTGTATGATTCCATTTATATAAAATGTCTAAAATAGGCAACTCCATAGAGACAGAAAGTAGATTACTGGTTGCCAAAGTCTGTTTTGTTGGTTTCATCTCAGAAAATATGTTAATCCTGTATATATACCTGTATATAATCCTGTATATAATATACCACCCAGCAGCAGAGGGTGGGAATTGAATGGTGGTGGTACCTTTTAATAAAGTGGGCTTTCTCTGCAATTTGCCTTGGTTTCTTCCACGTCCATTTGAGGGCAAATTTATTATTGCTCTTGTGTTTGGTCTTATTTTATTAAGAGAAATTGTGCCATGTCTCTAAAGGTAAATAAAAAAGTAGATTACTGGAACTCAAAGTCTTCCAATTCATACTAGGGCATTAACAATTAGTGACATTAACACTCCCATGAGATGTTTACAATTCATCAATGTAACATGTACACATGAACCTCTGAATCATTAGAATATGAGGGGAAAAGGGGAGAGAGGGAGGTTGTTCACATGGCTGCTAATATTAATCTCATGTCTGTTCACATCAACCACCAAAGCTACATACAGAAGGTTTCAGCAACTTTTCCTCCAACAACATTGCTAACTCTAGTCTGGAAAAATAGTCCTATTCAGAGCACCCAGAGGTATAGACGTGCCACTGATATTATTAGGAGGCTTCTCTATAGGCCCAGGCATTAGTGCTAAGGGAGATACCTCTGGTTGTGATGATTATACAATACTTTGTGACTATTCTAAGAACCACTGGAATATTTCACTTTTTAAAAAAATGAAATTTAAGGTTTGTAAATTATATCTGAAATTTTGAAAAACCCATACACAGTGTGGATACACATTTCACATGCAGGTAACCTACCTGGCTCCCTGGTCCTCACAACTATTAGGTGACATCCTTTGGGCAAGAGGCAGAATAGCTGATGACAATAACAAGATAGTTGTGACGTGGTGATACCCATTACACATGGTACACATTTGCCTGAATACATGGTTATCTGAGATGATAATCAAAACCAAAGATGTGGATAATATTATTATACTTTTATTGTTAAGATTTTTTGTGTATGGTACTAGGAATTGAACCTAGTCGTCCTATACCACTGAGCTACATACCCAACCCTTTTTATATTTTGTTTTGAGACAGAGTCTTGCTAAGTTTCCCAGGCTGCTTTGAACTTGTGATCCTCCTGCCTCAGCCTCCTGAGTAGATAGGATCACAGGCATGCACCACCATGTTCAGCCTATTGCTAAGATTTTAAAGATGGTAAAATAAAGGCATAGTGAGGTTAAATAACTTGACCCTTCCCACAGCAAGGGAGATGTGGTTTAATAGGCAACAAAAAGCCCTCTGACTTAAAGGACGTCCCTCATGATCTACATTTTTACCATTAGATTTGGAGATAATAGAATAATAGTAATAGTGATAACAATATAACTTAAGATTTACTGAGCACTTTTATTTTTATAGTCCCTGCACTAAATTCTCTACATAGATTATCTCATGTAATTTTCACAAAAACTTCACGCTATTGTCATCCCCAGTTTACAGATGTGGAAACTGAAGCAGATAATATTTAAGTAATTTGAACAAATCTACACAGTTAGGAAGGAAGGAAGCTAGAATTTGAACATAGCCACTTAGTCAAAGATCCAAACTCAGGTGCCTAAAAGGGTCATGACAATGCAAGTTTGAAGTGGAACCCACATATTTCTTTCTATTTTTTTTTTGAATATTTATTTTTTAGTTTTAGGTGGACACAATATCTTTATTTTATTTTTATGTGGTGCTGAGAATCAAACCCAGTGCCTCACGCATGCCAGGAAAGCTTGCTACCACTTGAGCCACATCCCCAGCCCCCACATATTTCTTGAAATACAAAATAGTGTCTGCCCATTTTTAATTTATCTTTAGAGACATGGCACAATTTGTCTTAATAAAATAAAACCAATCACAAGAGCAATAATAAAAGTGCCCTCAAATGGACACAGAAGAAACCAGGGCAAATTGCAGAGAAAGCCCACTTTATCAAAAAGGGCCACCACCATTCAATTCCCACCCTTTGCTGCTGGGTGGTATATGGTACAGGATTAACATATTTTCTGAGATGAAACCAACAAAACAGACTTTTACTTGATTTTTTTTTTTGCTTTGTCTTTTTAAAATATGACAATTCTGCAGACCAGATTTTTCCCACAGCAGCCCACTCTTGACCTCTGCACATAGTTCTGTGTAGAACTTTGAAGCAATTAGTTCTGTGTAACTGCAATTTAGGATTTGGAGTGAAAAGCAACAGGGTGAGCCTGGAATGGTGGGGTGGGGGTGGGGATGGGAAATGTGTGAATATTTTTGATGCACAATTCAAGAAGATACATTTTCTTCTACAGGCCAAGAAAAGACAGAAATGTGTTGTTTCATTTTTGTTTGTTTGTTTTGGTTTGTTTTTTTTTTTGGGGGGGGGGATGTATCAGTGATTGAACTCAGGGGCACTTGACCACTAGGCAACATCCCCAGCCCTATTTTGTATTTTTATTATTTAGAGACAGGGTCTCATTGAATTGTTTAGCACCTTGCTGTTGCTGAGGCTGGCTTTGAACTCACTAACAATCCTCCTGCCTCAGCCTCCTGAGCCGATGGGATTACAGGCATTATAGGCGTGTACCACCGCGCCTCGCTCTCGTTTTATTAAAGAAGGAAAAGGGACCAGATCAGAAAGACATTTTTGAGGTCTCTGTGCAAGCAAAATAGGCAGAAAGATAGCTGAGGCAGGGAGCCAAGTGGGGAGATCATTGAAGTCATCAGCCCCAAACAAAGGTGACGACAATGGAGGCAAAAGAAGGAGCTCAAGTCAGTTAAGGGCAAAGATCTTCCCCAATAAATTTTGGATTTGTTTAGATCAGGATTTACACATACACTCTATTATATAACTAAAGCATCACTTGACTTAAAAAAAATACTATCATCATGAAGGGTGAGACATTAGCAAATGTGGGGAAGAGAAAAGAGGGGGTGTTGGGCTACAACTTGTTTGAGGCTGGGTTTGGCATCTAAAAAGGAAAGAAAATGTTCTTGGCTAGGGAGGAGACAGCCCTAAAACTGCCTAGAAAAACAAAAGTGAATGAGGGGAATAAAAAGAACACATAGAAGGAAGTCAGGTATTAAGAAATTAAGAAACATGGGAAACCAGCAGGGAAAAAAGTAATCAGGCAATGAACAGGGAAGGCCCCCAAAGTCCAGATTTCATGCCGATCAGAGACACCAGTGAAGGCATATTAAAAAGATGTCGTAATGAAGGCACCAAGGAGATTGCTTTAACAGAGACAGAAGTCAAGAACAGAGACCACCATGGAGGTGTTTTTAAGGAAGAGAAGACGAAGAGGGCCAAAATACAGGAAAGGATTTCAGTTATTAGAGACCAATGGGAAAAGATGAGTCTTAGAGATGTCAGAAAGGAAAATATGACAGGATTTTGGAATATTCTCAGAGAAAAAAAATAAGGTCTGTCCTGTAAAAAAAAATACAAAGTTCTCTCTCCGCAAGTGCTTCAGAAGCAGGCCTGAGGACAGCCAAAGATAACAGCAAAGCTACATTCCGAAGGCATGAGGAAGAGAATGTAGTTGCCAGAAAGCCCCAGAAGGGAAGGAAGCAAAGAGTTTAGTCTCCACCAAGCTGGGTTTTCATTGGTTACAACATCACCCACACCTGAATAAAGTGCTCAACAGAACTGACTTTTGCTGAGATAATCATCTGATGGCCAGCACTTTCTGGGGGACCCATAGTAGGCAGAAAGAGAGAAGAAAATAGGAGCCTTCAACATCAACTAGTCCAAAGATTTTTTGAAAAAAGGATCTCTGCCAACAGTAACAAAATATCATACTTAATAACATAAAGCTGTACATTAAAGGGGGAAAACACAAAAAGATAGGTTGGGGGTATATCATGGATAGCAGCTATCACTCAAGTATACTGTGTAATGCCCGGTGTCTTATATACTCTATTCCATTGAAGTCCCACATCAGATAGGGAAAGGTACTCCATTTTGCAGAAACAAAAAATGTGGAGGCTATATCAAACTGGCTACTTGCTAATAGTCACACAGATACTAAGTTTTAGAGCCAAACCTTATTGGATTCTCAATGTGTGTGTGTGTGTGTGTGTGTGTGTTTGCCTTATTTTTTAAGAGAAGCTCTCACTATGTTGCCCAAGCTGCTCTCAAACTCCTGGGCTCAAGTGACCCTCTCACCTTAGACGCCTAAGTTCTAGAACTACAGGTATGTACCCCATGTCCAACTTCATGGTTATATATTTTCCACTATGTCACACTGTTGCACTATGGGCTATCTTCCACCCAGATTACTGACAAAGCCTTTCAAACTCACCCTCTCTAAACCCCTCATCCAACATGTAGCCCAAGCAATCTTTCTAAAATGCAAATTTCATCATGGTTCTTCCCTGCTCAAATCCCTTGAATAAATTCCTTTTGATCTTAGATGGAGTCAAAATTACGTTCCCTACAAAACCCTCCTTCAGGATCTGGTCCTATTCATCTCTTCAACTTTATCTCAATGTCCTCTCATTGCAGGTGACAATTTGATGAGTCCCTAGAATGCATCATGTTTACTGTCACCTCCAGGCTTTGCACAGTAGTCCCTGAAGCCTGAAGCACTGTTTCTCCTAACTTCCCAATTTCTTCCCTTGGTCAATCCAAACAGCAGTAGTCTTTCTTGCTCACAAAAAGTAGCACATTTTATTGAAATCCTCTACCTGTTCTGAGATTCATATATATATATATATGAATATATATATATATATATATATACCCCACTCTACTGTGAGCTATATGAAGAAAGATCCTCTTCCTGTCTTGTTCACCTTTGAATCTACTGCACCTAGTACATATACATTTTGAAATGGATGGTGCCTAGGAATGTGGCTCAGATACCTAGATGTGTGAGATCCTAGGTTCAATCCCCAGCACTGAAAAAAAGGAAGGGAGAGAGGAGGAGGGGAAGGGAAGGAAAGAAGGAATTTGTTATTGTCCATGACTCTTTTCTTAGATATTTCAAAAAATTTACTAACATTTTAAATATTCTATGTATTTCCTATGCCCAGAACTATGAATAATAATTCCAGGGATAAAACTCAGTTCTTGCTCTAAACAAGATCACAATCTAGTGGAGGAGCCTTCATTTTGCCAATGTTACAATTCACATTTTCCTTAAATCTTTTCAGGATTGAGCTGACAAAGTATCCTTGACAGTCTGTGGAGCATTTGATAATTACCAACTGACTGATCACCAGCTCCTACAAGACTACAGTAGGCTTAAGATCTGAGACTGAATCTTGTTCACTGTCATCCCAGGGCCTAGCATAGTACCTGGTATATAACAACAGGCTTGAATGAATGAATGAAGAACTGAACGAGGAAATAACCTTGTCTTGGATAAAGCTTTGGAATCTGGGTCAGAGTCTCAGCAGGAATTCTCTATCACTAAACAGATAGATGACTCAGTGACAAGTACCATAGGGAAAAATCAACCCGTTAGAGAAACACACACACACACACACACACACACACACACACACACACACACTAGATTGCAGAGCCAATAAAGTTTGCAGGCAGTGTAAAGTGGGGCAGAGCAGGATTTTCAAAAACGGCAGCCCCAGCCCGGGTTCTCTTCTGTATCCTCAGGTTCAGAGGAGACACTGTGGTGCAGGCATACCCACATAGAGACTGAGATGGCTTCACCTGGGCCCTACAGCCTCACTCTGCTCATTGAGGCAGAGTTTCCAGGTAGATCAATAGATAAACAGGCAGATGAGATCAATATAGTGTTCATCACACATTTTCAAAACATATTAAGAAAACTTTTTGGTGTCATAATATTTAAAGTGTATATTAATAACCACCAGTGTAAATAAATATCCAAATGAAACAAAGACATTTGGTTAGCAACTATACCTTTCAAAATTAGAACCAAAAATTTGAACAAAAATAGTGTCTAAACAGCATCCATTCATACACACACACACACACACACACACACACAGACTCACACACACTTTTGAATTTACCTGCTGCCAACTCATTAGTTATTTGAATAAACATTATTTCTACCACACTATCACCAAATAGTACCTGGTAGTCAGTTAAAAAACCTTTATCAAAGTTAAAGTATGCTATTATTTTGACACCAGACAGTCCTTTGCTTTTGTGTGGAATCACTGTGTTGCCTGAACAGCGTATGATTTCACTTCTGTGCAGACAATCAGCGGGTCATTAGTGTACCATACAAATCGCCCTGGACTTAGGACGGAACCCTGGGGAACTGAAGCCGTAATAGACTGGAGAGAAGATATGGTGTTGCTGACAGTTACCTCTGATGGCAGTTAAAAGGTATGATTGCAACCACATGACAGCTTAATACAGCAGATCCCTGAGCTGTTCACAAGGCAAATTCTGATTAATGGTGTCAATAATCATGGTGAATTTTCAAGTTTTAGTGGAGCACTCCATTACATCCCACTACTACAGCACAAAACTAACAAGGCCCTTTATTAAAAAACCATGTTTTATCACTATTTTGCTACCACTGGCTTTATGTATTGGTGAGCATGAATTTATTCAGATATGGGAGGGGGAAGAGTCTCACTACATATTTAGAAGGTTCATAAAGAAATTCTTGCATAAGTAAATGAGTGTGAGATTTACTGAAATTTGGAGAGTCAGAATTGTTCATTTTTACATACACACATATACATGTTCTCTTCTCTCTCTCTCTCTCTCTCTCTCTTTCTCTCTCTCTCTCTCTCTCTCTCTCTCTCTCACACACACACACACACACACACGAGGATAAGGTCTATTTTATTCTATCCACATCTGGCAATGATGTGGACATAGTGAAAAGATTTCAGAATCCCTCCAGAAAGCCCTCAGGCTATAAGAAAAAGCATCTTACATCTAATAAACCCATCTTAGATAGATCTCCCATATGGCAAAGCCCTGTTTTGCTTTATTCCAACAAATTGGTCCTTGGATTCCTCTCATGGTTGCTGCTGCTATTGTTTATGATATACTGAGCCCTGACAATGTGTGAGACACCATGTGCAACAGCCAGGATCCACCATTACTGGACAATGGGAACATGAATTGACATCACCTGTGAGGCATCCTGCATACCCAGGAAATTTAAGGGCCTGACATATAAAAGATATTCAGAAAACAGAGGCATTTTTTTAATTACAATATTCTGAGCACTTAGTCTCAGGAGAAAAATCAGAGTAGGTTTCCAAACCAGACTATTGCCAAAGAATAAAGATGCTATAAGGAAAAAAATATAATTTTTTTTCCTCTGAATTTCCTTGTCATTATTCTCCACCCCTAGTTTGTTTTGGCAAGAAAGATTCTGTATGTGCCCAACACTGTACCAATACTGTACTCACAAAGAGGACTGTGGCCAGGGACTGTCCTTCTGCTGAAGATATGAACCCTCTGGGAGTCTTTCAAAGACAGATTCTTTTATCACTGTAATACATTTATAAAGTTTATGAGGCAAATCCATATAAGTAGTATCATTCTGTAAAAGGAAAACAAGCTTTTTCAACAATTATGACTCAAGTTATTCGACTTTTTCATATTTTGGGAGACTCCTCCTTAAATCATAGTTTCCATAAGTACAATAGTCATCTTTTTTATTGTGCTAAGACTTGTCAAGAATTAGTGGATGTTTCAACTATGCTAACAATCAACTAAGTAAAATTAAACTAAATTAACACCAAATAAAAAATAAAGCTTATTATAGCAAGCCTATAATTGTAAAACTTATGTATAAAATAACTCATAGCTATCATCAAAATGAATTTAAAATTTAGAATTATCAAGATCAGCAAGATATCAGTAATTATTGCCAACATCAATTCTTTTCATCTAGCTGGATAAGCCATGTGCAGACATAGGACCAGAGTTCCTCAACACTTTGAGTTGTTTAATGTCATCACTAATATGTTAGGGATTTCCTTCGCTAGGATTTTCCTTCCAATTTTTGTCAATTTTTAGCAAATCCTTTTCTGAAATTTAAGTATGACAAGAATCTTTGCCTGCTCTGTATTGACCTGAAACCATTTCTTGTTAACTTGGAATTTAGGGGCTAACCCTTCCTCATCTTCTGGTTCTCTATCATCTTTACTTTGTCATCTGGGTTTCCCTGTTTTACTTGCTTCTGAAAAAAAATTATTTTTTCGTGTTTTCAGTACAGGAATCCTTTAAATTTAAGAGCACCCACTTTCTGTTCTCTTAGCAAAAAGGACAGTGGAAAAGAAAAGACAGACACACAGAAGGAAGGAAGATGGAGTTGGAGGGTGAGCAAAGATGAAAAAAACAAAAAACAAGAATTTTGAAGTTCCTGAGCCTATTATTCTCAGCTGCTTCTCTCTGTAATGGCCAGAAATGGACAGACATCCTAGAAAAATTAAAAGGAAAAAGATGCTGGGAGGAGAGAGAATGTTGATGGGAGGAACTGATTTCAAGGTCTTCTTTCTTCTTTTCCAGTCTCCTCTTTCCACAACTTTCCTGCAGTGGCCTTTACCCTCCTAGTGGAATTGAATCCAGAGTAGGTAGAAGGGACAGTGGTATGAAGTAAAATTCCATTTGCACACATACACAGAACTTCCCCAGGGCCTCTGCATTCATTGCTCAAGTGTTTTCCACCGCACCCCACCCACTCTCCCAGGCCAACACACACCAGGCAACCTCACACCTGAACTTCTGGTTGAGCCAGAAGAACACTTGAAGTTTGGGGGCAGGGCCAGAAACCCAGTGCAGCCTCAGGCAGTGGGCCCAGCCACCACATTGGCAGTACTGGGAATGCACAGCCCCCCAAACAACCCCAGGAAAGTTGAGTAGGAGGAGCAGCAGCTGGGTAAGTCAAAGGTACTTTGGGTTGGCACCAAGGGAGACCTCACCCACCTTCCACCAGGCTCCAATCCTGGCTATGTTAGATAGTGCCAGAATGTCCTAACTCTGACTCCTAACTTCCAGTTAAACCAGAAGCTGGGCATTCAGGGGAGGGGCCAGGAATGTGAACAGCCAGGTGCAGGGACATTACTGCCACAGTTCCTATCATGGCCCAAGAGCAAGACCCAAGCCACATAAGTTATGTCTCTTGAAGAAACTTTCTGAGATTCTGTTTAAAAAGTAAATCTTTTGTTGTAGAGTTTGATATGGACAATCAATATGACTGTTATTTGTTGAGTACTTACTATGTATGAGCTAGACTGTCTATGTAATAGGTCATTTAGTCCTAACAACCACACCATTCAGTAGGTACTATAAATATCTCTCCTTTACATACTAGAAAACTGAGACTTGGAAGGCTAAAAGAACTTGGTTCCAATCCTTAAATACAGATCCAGAATTTCATTCCAGATAAATGTGAATCCAAAGCCCACATTTTTAACCATGTTGTATAGAAAACCAAAATTCTACACCTTCGAAAGCATTCTTCCTGGATAGGCCTCTAAGGTATTTTGGCCTTGTTTTGTTGAAGGAACAGATTCAGTATCAAGAGGGCACATAGTTTGTCTGTCAATGTGCCTGAGGTCAGGGTAGATTCAAGAATTCAGATAAACAAGAGATAATTCACTTACAAAACAGAATTTGAGGGAGCTGGTGGGAGAAAACACATTCTGGACTCAGCCTGGCTCAGAACTCAAGGTTTAAGCTTCTCCCTTGTCTTTCAGGAACAGCCAAAATATGAGATGTACTGAAAACATATCTACTATGGTTCTAAATTAACAGATAACATGCTAACATATGATGGGGTAACTTCACCACCAAATTCTTAATTTTGAGGGATACTGGCTGCCTCACATCAAGTCAAAACACAATAGAGCACCGGGAAGGTTCTGGGACCTTTGGAAAGAAAACAATAGATGTGATAAATGATGACAGAATCAACACTGCCTTTATATCCAATGGCCTTAGTACTTAAAGTAAGAGCACTCTTATAATTTTACAGCAGTTGCAATAATAAGTGCAATTGATAATTTCATATAATCATAAAATAAAATTTTGAGACAGTTTCCCCTTCCACAGAGGCCTTAAGAATCCTCAGGATGATGACTTTGGGGGCATATTAAGACTATTTATAAAAGATTCTATATGGTCCAAATTGTTATTATTACTTTCTCTCCTAGCACCAGTGAACTCCCAGGAGTCTCTTATTCGTAGTTACCAAGGGAGCACCCACTTCTCTGTGGGTGAAGAATGACAGCAAGATATAACTGGTTAGCTTTTCCATTCGCTCAAACCCCACCAGTCCAATACCGGGATTGTTCTTCCCTTAGTAAACTAGGAGGCGACTGCAAGCATCCCTCCCTTAATGCTTTCTATCCTACAGGCTCCTCCAGGAAAAGATGCTTTTTCAGAACCACAGCCACACCAAAACACTGGGTGAAAAAAGTCAAAAAAACCATGACTACACCGAACTTCATAAAAGGTAAGACTTAGAGGCCTGAGGTCATATGAAATAAGTCCAGACCTACAGGGTGAGCCGGCTCCCTATGTTACAACATTTAGAGAGATTGAAAGATTTAAAGATATACATCCCCTAAAACTTTCATTTATTCATCTTCAACCTATATTTATTGAGTACCTGCTGTGTGGGGGTTACTAGGAGATGAAGGTACAATGAGCATAGGGTTGCCATATTTAGCAAATAAAAATTCTGTATTTTACTGGGAATTCTAAATTTTCAGCAAGATATCATGCCTGACCACAAAGAACATGCTATCTAGTGCCCTATTAATTCCCTAAGAATTTTGAAACCCATTAATACCCTAGCAAAAACTGATCTATGTGATTATCCTTTAAGGGCAAAACCTAAGGAAATGATACATGGAAAAGGTAAGTTTTGGGCGTTAGAAAAGAAAAAAAAATACAAGGCAAGGCAAACTTGAGTAAAATGTCACAGAATAACAATGATTGACCAAGGACAACAGAATGGCTCCACATCCCAGGTTGGGAGGCAGGGGTAGGGTAACGGGATCAAAATGAAGAAACCATTGCTGAGAACTCACCTGTGTCACCTACATTCCAAGTTAGTGACAAGTTCACCAAAAATGTTGTCAAGGTGGTAAACATTTCAATCAGACCTGAGCAGAGGATCTAGAAAGATCTCATGCCAATTTATGGTTTGGGGTGGAAACCATGCAAAATGTAGTGGTTTTACAGGGTTTGAACCTGAAAGAAAGCAAAATGTGGTGTTTTGGGCTGTATTTTTCTTGGAGTTTTTTTTTTTTAGGTACTCAGGCATAAAAATTCGCAGTCAGGCTTGGGAGGTCCAATCTGAAACAATAAAAGTTTTCACACCATACTTTCTGCAACCGCATGGAACATGTTGCCAAGAGAAGCTGTAGATCCTTGTTTGAATATCTTTTCAATAGTGTTCATAGGTGCACCAGTATCCCATATTTATGTGACAAAAACTGATTTTGATATTTGGAGAGAGCAAAGGAGGCTGTCTTTTTCTGAACCAATATTATCTACATAGGAAAAAGAAAGTAAGGGGTTTTGTGCATGTCATTGTGTTAATAATAAAACTAGTTAATGAATAGTTCCATTGGCAGAAATTTCTGGGTCAGCCTGCTGTGAGTAACTGCATAGCTTGAATCTGAAGTGAGAGTGGGCAGAGTGAAGTATTTGTTTTGTCTTACATGTCAGTTATTAAAGCCACTTCAAATCCTTCATGGAAAGATGTGGGGAATAAATAAATAAGAAGTGCCACAAAAGAAGTGGCAGAAATGGAAAGATCCACTGGAATGGCAAACCTTACCATTTTTCTTACTAGCTATTTACCATTTCCTGATCTTAGAGTTCCATATCATAGTTCCTAATGCCCTGTGCAAAATACAATTCCTGCTTTCCATTCCCTTGCTTTCTTTGATTGCCTTTGTCTGAGCAGGCGACAGAAATGCCTCATGGTAATGTGTGAGTGTGATGTGTAGTCCTGTCTGGAGTATCAAGCAATATGGAACTAGGATGGCTTAGCAGTGCCTTGGCACAGTGCAAGAAAATAGATGGCATGACCCCTCCCAAGCCCTTTTGGCAGCTTTCTGTGAAGCTGGTTCTCTGGACCTGCAACCCAATCAAAATATTTATTTCATTCTTTTATCTGAGGACCTTAATATCCTGTCATCATCAATGGAATTTCTATTGTATTCTCACAATGAAGTGGAATTTCCTTTTTTTGTTGTTGTTCTTTTGTTATTTTTGCATTGCTTTATTTTATTTTTGAGGGGGTGAGGATAAAGGTGATAAACATTAATTATAGTTTACATGAGCAAAACAGCAGGAATCATTGTTATTATCATTAACTCATATATTATTTAAGTTTTTCCAGGGAAATATAGTTAATTTGGACCTTGTGCTTTCGAAACATTTGGTAATTCCAAGATATGGAATTGGCTTAAATTTTCCTCCAGTGGAAGAAAGAGAGTTTACAATCTAATTACATTGGCTTTGCAGGGGGTGATTAATCTTCTTAAGAAAACAAACTGCTTTCAAACACTCCAGTAACAACTGTTTCTGACGATTAATTAAATAATTACAAAGAATCTGGCCTACTTATTAAGCAGATCCAGTTATTACTCTCAGCCACAGAGTCCCTGGCTATGTAAATATTTTCTATATAGTAGATTACAATATTCTACAATTCTGAAATACCATCGTTTTCTACTGGTCTTTCTTCAAATTAGCCTGCCACACTGAAGGTTTCCTGGCATTTCTGTTCAAGAGTTGTATAAACCCAAGATACCGGTAAAGTAAACTTAAATGGTCTATTGAAATGTTTATATTCCTCCATCCCTATTAACTACTTTTACATATACACATGACCTTTAAATTCATGACACAATAGGATTCATTGGAAGTCTACTTGAACTGGGCATTGAGGAGTTGAAATCTATTAACATTTATATAGATAATTCAAATCACCACTCAAGGAATATGCAAGAGCCATATATTGACTACTATTGTCAAATATATAAGGACTAGACAGGTAATCCAACTTGTCTATGAGTTCTTCAATTAAAAAAGGAAATTTCACCAAAGATAGTTTGTTCTAAAAATTCCAACAAATCATTGCAGAACCACAATCAAAACTCTTCATAAAGTTACTTATGGATGTAATAGTTAGGTTTCTTTTAGCACTCTTAAGAAATACAAGTAGAGAAAACTGAGTGTAGAAGAATTTATCCAAGTATAACTTACTCATAAGCTAAGCAAAACAAAAAAGCAAAAAAAAATATTTATTCATTCAATATACATATATTGCTTATCAGGTTATCCGGTTCAGTTGTGAACTCTAGGTGGGACTACAACTTATAGTCCAAATAAGACACAAAAAAGTAAAGCAATAATTACAATAAAACCTTCAAAATGCTATTTAAGAAAAAAGCAATGGGTACTATGGAGACATCAAGACAGGCACCCAATTTCAAACATCAGAGAAGATTTCCCAGGGGTGGTGTCACCTGAGCTGAATTAGAGAGGGCTTTCTAGAATAGGGAAATAGCATACACAAAAGCAGAAACCAAAATATCTTGTTAAGGTAAATGTTAATGTTAAGCATTGCACATTAACTTTTCACAAAATACCTTGCTACATTTTATAAGCATTTCTCTCTTTAATTCTATCATTATCATATAAGTTGGTTCTATTATTATAATCGTACCAAAAGGAAACTATGGCTCAGAAAAGTAAAACAACTTGTTCAGGACTGACCAGCCATCAGACTCCAGAGCCCACTCTCACCACTAAGCTCTATGCCTCCCCAAGTGGGCCTCCACAAGAGGCTTGTCTTTGTTCCATAGGCAATGGGGAGCCACTAAGAATTTTAGATGAATCTCCTAAAAGTAATCATAACATTTTTGTGAGAAAATTACTTCCATTCTTTGTCATTTTTTTCAAACCTTGATTCAAAACTTTGGTTACACCCTAGTTAAGTTTGGTTGTACCTTATTTAGAAAAGAAAAAGTGTGACTTAACAAGGCTGTTTTGTGCATGTGAATCACAACCCCAGAATGAGGACAGAAAGAACCATGATGCTGTTTCTAACAAGCAGGGATGGGAACTGTCCTGTATCACTCCAGTATGCCACACAAAGGCCAATGTGGGTTGTCACACCAGATATATTTCTAAATCTCAATACTTTAAATTCAGAATTACTTTTCCAGCAACTTTTGCTCCATAATGGATGGTTTTTAAAGGGCAAGATCTGCTTAGAACCATGTTAAAAGCAGAGGAGTGGAACTGTAGTGATCTAAAATGATTTAATTTTCTAGAAAATTACTACTTTCTACAAGCTGTATAAACTTTAATTAAAAAGACAAGGAGATCTATTCTCTGTCCTTACATGTGACCTGCTAGACTCTTGGGATAGTGGTAAAGGAAAAGAATAGACTGAAAAGATTACAATTTTTAACAAAACTCTAAATATAATTAAGATGGAATGGCTATTGTCATCTTTAAGAATCAATCAGTAACCAACATGGTTGCTTTTCCAGAGAGAAAATAGTTTTGAGTTCAAAATATGTGTAAAGTCAGCTTATAAAATGAACTGTAGAATCAGGTTTAGTCACAAATAAGATGACACACAAATCAGCTCATATGTACAGTGCAGTTTCCAGCTAAATATCACCAAAATGAGCATACCTATAATGGTTAATGTAATGCTTTATGTGTCTGTATCTAATAAAAAGTACCCAACACCCTATCAAGGAACTTTTTTGTAGTTTCCACTACTTATTCTCTAGAACCAGATTTAGAGGAATGGGTCCAGGAAAAGGGAGGTTACTAACATGAGAGCAAACACTGAATCCGAAAATAATCTCAACAATTCATCCAACACAATCTATGGCCACAAAATATTTCTTTGCCTAAATCATCATTCATGTGGTTCTCCTTCTTTTACCTACTTTCTCTCTTGCTTTTTTCCTCCCTGAACTCTTTCTTTCCACTTTATTCTTCTTTCCAAGTTGTGTTCCCAAACCAATGGGCTAAAATTACTTTAAAAGGACACATTTGATGCAAAGTGATTTAATGTACTTTGCCCTGCTTGTAAAAGCATTTGGGTAGCATTGGTGTCACTGTGATTTGGATTGTCAACAAGACTGACCACTGAGGTTAAATGGAAACCAACTCTAATAGGGATGACTTGAAGCAGAACAGCATTTTTAACAATTCAGTTATTTGCATATGTGCCTCCCAGTCCACAAATTCTAAAGAAAGCTGTGTGGCAACTATACCCTTCATAAGCAGCCTCTTGTAAGACAATGTTGAAACTATGATAGAAAAATGGGAAATGAGGGGAAGAAGAGATATATAGTACAAATGCTTATGACTACACATACATCACTTGAATATGTAGCTGAGCTATATTAACTACACCAACTGATTAACTATATTTATATGTATATATGGGAGGTGGGTTGAAAAGCAATATAAAATGTATCTGTGTATATGCAAGCAGAGTAAAATATTGCATTGTATGTATAAATATCAGGTAGTAGAAAATAAAATATCCCTGTAGTTATTTGTTTATGGACACATTTGGATTGAATGAGCTTTATAACAATTATTTCTTTCAAAGCACAAACATCACACTTTTTAGTTTTAATAAAGTCTAGTTTTTTTGGCAGTTCTTTTATCACATCTGTCATCTCCTAAGCTTTGCTTAGCCAAAGCACTCAGACTTGAATTTTGAAATTGTCAATATAGGCCTTCTAATCTTTAAGTCTTAAATTATTTAAGCAGATTAACTACCATTATTCTATGCTTACAGGACTTGGGGTAAAAAAAAAAGGAAAGGAAATACAATACTTTTAGATAATTAAGTTGTTGTATTGGGGGCATTTGGGGGCATTTTTTGGAACGTGGTCCAATGTATTTATGTAAATAACCTCATAGACAGAGTGAATACATTAACTCTAGTATCTACATCTGTAAGATTAAAAAAAAATGATTCCACCTAAGAAGATTAATTGGCCTGCTTTCAAATCACAAGTTATTCATACTTCATATTGACACTTTTAGTTTGTCAGTGGATATTCTGAAACCAAGTCAGATATCTTGAAGGAACAAAAAAGAAAAAAGAAAAGTGGAGCTGATTTTCACAGCAGCACCTATCTGTGTGATGACCTGAATTCTGTTATGATCTCCCTTCTGAGATCAAAGCAGGATTAATGTGATTCTTTAGTGTTTGCATTGCACATCTCAAAGCTCTGGAGACTTAAGAAATAAGTATAAATGCAACCCTGGAACACAGGAGAAATGGAGCTTGAATGGGGTGGGCTAACAGCACAAGGGCTAGCTAACTATGAAAAGTTATTTGGAATTGGAGAGGCAATAGAGAATTTACAGTACTTTGTACTTGTAAGCACAGTTGCTTTCTCTTTTCTCATTTTCTGGGGCAAGGCTTTTGGCTACTGGATGAGGCCAGCACTGAATGTCATCTTATTAATAGTCTCCATAATGACCTTCTAGCTCATTTGGAATGTTTTGCAGCTGCTAGTACACATGAAAAGGGAAGGGAACCCTGCTGCATGTTTTCACACGAAAGTACTTTCACGTTGCTACAACCAGGCATTTACAAGGAGGATTTTAAAAGAGGAGAAAATCTTTTAAAATATCAAAATGTTGAGCTTTTGTGTTTCCACTGCATGTGACATTCCTGGATACTGGAACCCCTAAAGGGTGAGTGTTTCTGCAGCCTTTTAGAATTGCTTGTTCTTTTGTTGAAGAAAAAGGCAAGTCCATATTCCTGGGATCTCAGAAGGTGAAGAAAAAATCGCTTTCATGTGTAATGCTTAGTGTACACACCTCTTGGGGTTGGTGGGGGTAGAGCTCTGCTCCTCCAAACTTGACTGTGATTTTAGCTGCATTACCTGGAAGAAGGAGTGCCACAGTATGTAGCTCCATGTACAGTTTTTTATGGATTCAGTACTCCCTGAGAAAATAAGATGGTGAGATGGGGGTGGAGGGTACCTCAGTCTTAGCCTGTGATGTGATTCAGGGTCTCCACTCTTAGGTTATACAGTTCCACCCAAAGCTCAACTTTCCTGCAAGTCTACACACCCAGCCCCACAATGACAAGTCCCAACACCTACAGCCCTTCAGCCAGATGAGCCCTGCTTTTTTGCAGGGTATATCCTCCTTGCATACAACTTCATCATATCCTCTCTTATAAGTTCCTTTAGGTAAGCACTCAAAGGCCATATCTTTCCTTTCACCACCCGTCTCCCACTTCACCCACATGTCTCCTCCCACCCCTGGCTTGAAGCCCCACTCCAAAACGGCCCACATTGCATGGCCAAAGTCCAGGAAGTGACCTCAGATGAGGCCGCAAGATAGTTCAGAAAGAGAAATCTCAAAGCGACCCAACGCCTAGAAGAGACCCGGGTCCTTCCAGCGAATACCCCTACCGGGTCTTGGAACCAAGGGAGGTTACACCTCCCTTGTGTAGCGTCCCTCGTGCTGGTCTTTCACGGAGCAGGAGGGTGAAGGGGATTTTGGAGTCAGGTTTTTTCCCCCCAGGGAAAGAGTTTCAGGGTTTGGAAAGGGGCTCCCAGGGGCTGGAGTCAGCCGAGCGTCCTGTTGGCGCCGGACTCCCGCAGCCTGCCCCAAGCTCGTACCTGGAGGGGAAATTCACCCGAAGAACCTTGTGAGTAACCTCCACTGGGAAAACAGCCTGCTCTGTGAAGCTTTTTGTCCACAACACAATTCCCAGAGCCAAGAAAAAGGGACTGGGAACCTCAATACCTAAACTCTAAGCTCACCTCCAGTTGTTTTTACCACAATAAACACAATCAATTTGTACTTTCTAGGGGTGTTTCTTGGCTTTGTTAATTTTATCTGATGGTGTGGTTTTTCTCACTATTATGCTAATGTTAAGAGAGAAAATTTTAGCTGAATAAGGGTTGTTCTTAATCTGGTTACTAGGCATCCCAGTTGAGTGGAAGGAGTCACCAGAAAATTTTATTGGAAAGTTTGGGATATCCGTATCAACTTCTTTCTCTTTCCGATTCTATACTTTTACTCAGTGCAGCCCTGATTTGCCCAGTGTTGGCCTATCATTCCCATACAGCCATGTAGCTAAATGCACAGTAGCTAAAGAGACCTATAACTCTTTTTAAAAATGTGAAGTTTAAAAATGTTGTCAGGCACTTTTTTCTTTCAAGTTAAAAGTACTAGCTGAAATCTAGAACATAATTACTTGCTATATTATCAAGGCCTTTATTTTGCTGGA
Organism: Marmota marmota marmota; assembly: GCF_001458135.2. Classification (NCBI taxonomy): domain Eukaryota; kingdom Metazoa; phylum Chordata; class Mammalia; order Rodentia; family Sciuridae; genus Marmota; species Marmota marmota. Next base: position 2,680,607 of record NW_026000142.1, read on the forward strand.
AATTTTCGGACTGCCTGTATGACTGAAACAAAGCATTAGAGTTAGAATTGAATAAAAGTTATTTGATTATTCAACACCGTGGGGTCTCTAAAGTGGGGGGGGGTCTTAGGGGTTGCATTTTTTTAAGGTTTCATTTTTTAGATGTCATATTTTGGTTGTGATTCCTTGAATTTCAATAAATACCTTCTAAGCTAGCAAATAATCTAATTTTTAAACAAGGGAAATTGTGAGCTGTTTTTATTTCACATCTTTTATAGACACTATGCCAATTCTTTTAACTTGCATTTCCTATCGTAGGAAAAAAAACTTTAAAGATAAATTTGGAAAATTAATGTGAAGTGAACACATAACAGATAGTGACATTTATTTTTGTTTTATTGCCAGGAGGGTGTTTAAGTTAGTTAAGACTAAGGAACAATTAAATTGCATAGTGTGCTGAAATACATAACACAAGCAGGGAGGGCTTTAAAAATTATCCCACCTAGCAACACTTTCATATTCACAAGTAATGAGAAGTCCATATCTATCAACAGCTGGCATTGCTTGCAAATTATATTCAATTGAACCACTGCTTAGTTTATCTTTCATTGTATTTTGGAATTGTGTGATGGGAGGAATGTACATGATCTATGTGCATATAATTCTTATACTTTATATATTTATATGTATACTTCTTTTTAAATGTGTATATGGTTAGTCACTACAAGAGTATCAAAATAAATCGTGCGTTGGCTTCCACGATCTCCCAGGTATTCCCAAACACTGATGAACAAAAAGATCTTTATATGGGAAATGGAGAGCTACCCATTTAAAGCAAAGAATGGAAAGGGGAACTCGATTTATTCTCATTTGTTTATCGGTAGATTTTTCCCCCCTCTCGGCAAATTCATTTGAATAGCTTTCAAGCCGGAAAATGGAAATGTGGCTCCTGCCCTCTATTTCAGCGGCGGCAGCAGCGTCCTGGCAACAGCGCAATTTTCTATCATCAAGGATAAATGGCATCGAACAGAACATTCTGATAAAAAAAAAAAGAAAGAAAGAAAAAGAAAGAAAGAAAAAGGAGAAAAAAAGGAAGGAAGGGGGAAAAAAAGCAGTCCATGATTGCTGGCCTTCCTGTCTGTCATCCCTTTACAAAATCCTCTCCGCAAACCTGAGCGGCATGCTGTCAGAGCTAATAACGTCTTCTAAACGGGGTAGAGGGGGGAGCACAGTCTTTCCTGTACAATGTTCCCATTTATTAAATCGAGTGCTTATTTTAAAATTGCAAATATCTCTGTTTGGTTCACTGAAAATTAAAACCAAGATGTAGGAAGTTACATGATGCAACAATTATTCGTGTCATATCAGAGACTCAAACCCCTATCTCGCCCTTCTCAGGTTAAGGTTGGATGAGGGGGGAAGGGGGAATCTGGGGCAGGAGGTTTCTGGTGGAAAAATACAAATCCGTTCGCCCTGCAGGTAAGCTGAGAGTAATTGAAAGCCAGAAGAGCGATACCTGTTTCTACCTGGGAGAACGAGCTGTGATTCTGCCAAGTGCGGGTGGGCGCGGTCCTAGCCGCGACGGCGCTCGCAGGTGGGGCAGGACTCAGAGCAGAGCCACGGAGCTCTCCCGCGGGAAGCTTTGAAGGTAATGGTGGCTATTTCTCGCCTACTGAGATGACTTTCTGCAAAAGGCCATTCTCCTGCTCCAGGAGATGGATCCCTGAGGTCCCCATGCCCGCATAGGGGGGGTCCTGGAGGGGCTTAGAGGACACCCTGGAGGCATTCCCCGAGTAGTGCGCCTCTACCAAGAGCCGAAGAGCAGCCCCCCACACACACCCAGAGAAAACTACACATGCCTGGCTTGGGTTTCCTAACAGCCTGGGTTATGCCTGGGGGTGGTGGGGATTGGATTTGGCCAGTGTCTAGCTCTAGTTCTTGGATGGGCACATCCAGCGCTTTGGACTGAAATACCCAGGGCCAGGAAGGGTGAAGGAATCAAAGTACTGTGGAATGGGTTGCGGTGGTGTTGACACCCTATCTTCCTCGATTGATGGGTAGGGAATTGTTTTTAGTTTAGTTTTTTTTTTTTTTTTTTTTTTTTAATCTCGTTAGGAGACATGAAAGAGGGGACCAACAACGAAGAGAACACTAGCTTTTAATATCCTTGAAAGTCAATCAAAAGAAAATAAATGATGGAATGGTATATAAAGGACCCTAAAATTCGAAGACCCTACGAAATAGGAGAGGTGGCCCGAAGTCTGGATAGTTAGAAACTGGGAGGTAGAAAGGGGAGGGGCGATGGAAATGGGTGAGCAGCTTGGTTTGGTGAGGAGCTCCGGTGGCTGAGAACCGTGGGAGGAGGGGAATGACGGGGAAACCTTTGTTTAATGAGGAAACCTAATTATTGCGCATCTGGGAGTCTTGGTCCCAACTACAAGACGAAGGCGGGTATTCAAGGGAAGCAGTGCGCATGCCTGAGTCTTCAGATTTGCATGATAAGGCACACACGTGAGCCAACTCTGGCTCATCCCCAGCCTGCCCCGGCCAATAGAATCAGGCTCTTACTGCGCCTCTAGGTCACATTGACATCTCGGTTCCTCCACAATAGGCCTTTAAAACCCACTTTAAAAATAAAGAGTGTTTTAGTATTGATTCTCACCTAGGCACTGAAGATTTCTGTAGGAAATAGACACATTTCAGAAGTACAAATAAATTTACCACAAGCAAGGGTTAAAGAATTCAGAATTTAAGAAAAAGTTAGAAGGCTGGAGAGAGGAGGCTGTTGAAAGAGCAGCGGCAGGAAGTCAAGGAATCCTGGGAGTGCTGCCTTCGGAGCCCCCAGTCTTGGATGAACGCTGAATCTGAGTCTCATTGTCACAAGAAAATCACACTTTCTTCACTGATCAAATGAGCCTCAAAAACAGAACATCACCTGTATGGTCTAACCTCAAAGCCAGTTCCTTCACTCACCCCAGCCACACATGGTTGCCAGGGAGACAGGCTGAAACACCTGTGTTCCATCCTTCTCTTTTCCCAGACACCAAAGGGGTCTATGGGGTGAGGTCCATGTTTTAGGTCAGTCCACTGGTAGTATCCACATCTGCAAAATGGGGCTAATAATAGAAAGGCAGAGGAAACTAGAAAGGTAGAGAAATGGCATGATCTCCACGCTGTCTGGGCCTCTCTTGCCTCTACCCAAGCTCAGAGGCTGGAAACAATGAGGTTTATTCTCTGGGGCTATAGAACAGGTGGGCCAGCTGGGAAATATTACTCATCCTGCCCCTTCTGCACAAGACTGCTGCCTGTCCTAGGTATCATACTGGCCTGACCTTTATCAACCAACTTGTACTCTTCCCATCATATATCACTGCTAGAAATGCTGCCCACAACTGGGATTCCACCAACCCTAAGAGATTTCACACAGTATGACAAGAAAGTGCTTGTTCTTATCACTGAAATAAAATAGTTGAAAATTATTGTTTGCAATCCTTCTGCCTTCTGTAATTCACAAATTTCCAACATAGGATTAAGCTTCAGGTACATATTTTTAGTACTCAGCTCATACAATACCATGCTTAAAACCACCCCATCAGTGTCTTTGTCTTTCTCACCCTTCAGGCCCACAATTATACAACAGCTTATTGAGAGAGAGAGAGAGAGAGAGAGAGAGAGAACACACCAAAATCCCACCCCAGCCCTCTATGTAAGAAAATATAGAGCAATCTCAAGGTCTTACCTGTTCATCTAAAATCATTATTTGAGCAATGAGTATTAAGGTGGCATATTGTTTAAGCACATGGCTTCTAAGGAGACATACTGAACCTTCAGAAATGCCAGCTGGTACTCTATGTATAGAGCAACAAACTTACTCACAATCATGTTTTGGAACTGCCTTTGCAAAAGTTAAAAGATTTTTTTTTTTGTCTGTTTTTCATGATCCTGGGGGTTAGATCCAAGGCATGTACTCTATCATACAGCTAAACTCCCAGCCTAAAATATTTCTTGAGCACATTGAATTTTAGACTTTTTTCTTGTAACTGACTTATCTTTGTGCTTTAAGAAATAGGGAAATAAGCCAGGCATGGTGGTGCATGCCTGTAGTCCCCATGGCTCAGGAGGCTGAGGCAGGAGTATTGAAAGTTCAAAGCCTGCCTTAGCAAATTAGTGAGGCCCTAGGTAACCTAGTGAGACATTGTCTCTAAATAAAAATTTAAAAAACAAACAAACAAACAACAAAAAAAAAACAACCAGCTGGGGATGTAGCTCAGTGGTTAAGTGCCCTGGGTTCTTTCCCCAGTACAAAAAAAAAAAAAAAGAAAAGAAAAGAAAAGAAAGAAAGAAAGAAAAGTAAAGAAATAGAAAATAGAATAATAATGTCTTGGAAAAGAAACACAGATGGGGGGGGGTGTCCATCAACCAATCAATTTTCTCTGCCACCGGTTGAAGCAAGATCTTTTTTCCCATCTGGGATAAGTGAAAAGGTTTCTCTTAAGTCTTGTGGGGGAAAACTGAACCAACATAAGTTGCAAATTCACATCCTGGCCTCTTTTTAAGGCAAGTTTCAGATCATCCATGAGGCTAACTTTGATGACAACTCACTGTCATCCCTGGGAGAAGACCAGAAAGCTGAGGGACTGAATAGGGACACTGAGGTGTGGGCTCAGGACCATGAGATGGAACCCAGCATTGGCTACAGCTTCAGCCTCTGGAGCTGCTGTTTACAATCACTCAACTCAACCCAGGGAGGTATGCAAAATTTCTTTGTCATATATTTGTGCAAGCCTCAGGGTACCTACTAGCTCCTTCCCATCCATAGCAGGCATGGCAGGCCATTAGTACCCTGTATCAACAAGACTAGTTGGTTTAAAAATAAAATCTGAGCTGAAAGCATTTCCTTCTTCTGGGAGTGGGGCTAACCTCCTCAAATTTAAGTTGAAACTAGTCAAGTTAGAAGGAAACAGCAAAAGAGGTTACAGAGGGGAACTATTGAGGATGATAACTACAAAAATGCAGTAGAGGCTTCTGAACCAACACTTGCTCTTCTGTGAGTACCTTGCAGGTTGGGCCCATTAATCATCTGCGGGATACAAACCTCCCCCACCTCATGTTTGGGTCATCAGGAATCAGTATAGTGTGAGACATTCCCTTTCTCTAGCATAGGTCAGCCAGGGGGCAACTAGGAAGACAGGGGGCCTGGGACTTTCATCTGTCCCTCTGTGATTCCAGAAGGTGCCTTGTCACCCCTCTGCCTCTGACTGCTCTCCCGGGGGTCCTGGGCACCTAGAGCCCCTCTAACTGAGGGGCTAGAGGTAATGAGCTTTCTCTCCCCACCCCGACGTCACATACCCCCACCACGCAGTATACTCAAGCCACTTGCTGAAGAGCCGCTGAGTAGGTTGTGGGGGGGGGGGGGGGACCAATGCTCTGGTCTAAGTGGGGAATCTGGAGTCCTGAAGCCCTTGGGCAGGTAACTAGCCAGGCGAGCAACGCGTTGCCCTGGCCGGCGTTTTCAAACAACTTGAATTAAAGGCTACATCTTGAATATGAATTAGTCTTCTGCGCTGGTGTGACTTCACTTTGAAACTCAACTTGTCAAAGTATGGTTTTAATTAAACGTCTTCCGGCCTTGAAAGATTACATGTTTTGTAAAATATATCCTAGCATGAAATTTACTTCCACAATCTGAAATTAGGTTCCTTGTAAATGTTTTCATAAAGAAAGAAGGAAGGAAAGAAATAGGAGGGGAGTGTATGTGAGAATGGAGTAGTTGATACTAGCTTGGTTCCTTTAAAATGTCCAACCAACGGGCCTCGGCGCCCGACAGGTCTCAAGCGTGTCCTCCAGCCTCACAAGGGCGATTCCGCTTGCCCAGGACAAGCAAGTAACCCGAACCCGCCCTGGCAGGCGCGGCCCGCGTTGCTTTAGCAGTTGGAGACAATTCAGCAGACAGACAAGTTAATCCCGCGCTGATTTGTTTCGGATCCATCTGCAGGACGCCGTACACCACCCCCACCCCTCCACCCCTCTCACCCCCGACTGTTGCTGCAGACACCTGCCTCCCTCCGATCCCAGACTGCTGTGTTTGTCCCAAGACAGAGGAAGAGATACAAGGTGCAGAATGGACGTTTGCAATATTTAAAACAGCACACCTCTTTTAAGAATTCCTAGCTAATATTTAGAATAACAATCTCGATCAAAAGCGGTCCTAACAGACTGTCCGAACTGCTCCAAACCAATCTAAAAACTTGCTTTAACTTAGAAGGGGTCTCTGGAGGTTCACTGTCTCCTGCCTGGGGACATCTATCCCCCAGGTAGGTAGCCCTCGAAGAAAAAGGACCCTATTTCCCAGCGTGGGGACAGGGAAGGTACTAGCGCACCTTCTATTTAAGAATTAAGGGCTGAGTCCTTGTGGAAATCTTTTTTCTTAACTACTCTCTGAGGAACTCACCAATTCTGATGGGATTTGCTGAATTCGGAGTAAAACTTAGTGCACATGGGGTGGGGTCTGATGGGGAGCACAGGGAGAGGTGCACATCTCCTTTCTTCCAGATAATTGGTACCCAAGAAATGAGGGCGGGGGTGGCGCAGTAGGAAGAATTATTTACCGCTCTCCACCTGAAAAAAACAAGACCAATAACGCGCCTGGCTTTTCGCCCTGTTTACTCCATTCCTACTCAGTGATTGGCAAAGCAGGCCCTGAAGGCAAAGGCAATTATTGCTCCGTGCTCTTCTTACCAGGGAAGTGTGTAGGCATTTGAAGTGTACTAAAAATAAACGAAGGAGCGAGAAAACGAAAAGGGGACAGAGTGACAATTTGCGGCAATTAAAGCGTCTGCACGCTGTTGCCGGAGGAACAAGGACCCACAGCGGTTTTTGTTTTCCCAGGCCTGAGGATGTGACTAACTTGTTAGGGAATTTTCGTGCTAGGTTTTTGCGTGTGCGTGTGTGTGTGTGTGTATTCGGCAGACAAGAAGCCTGTGCAATGTCGGGATCCGAGGGGAAGGGGGAGCCTAGGACGGCTTCTGAGCCCTAAAAAGCCCGTTAGCATCGAGAAACCCCATGCCTGATCTCCACCCTACCCCTCAGGCCCGTCTCAAGTGAGCACCTATCCATTAGCTCTCAGTCGACACTCCTTGCAGGAACTTTTGAAAGAAAGTTTTCAGATCCAAGGTGTCTAACTTTAAAGGGGGAAAACAATAATACAAGCTTCTATTTCACAATCACGCGAAATGCAAAGGATTCAGGGTGGAGCAGGGAGGGGGAGGGAAAAGAGGGGCGGCCCGTCAAATCAAAGGTTGGGAGACATTTTGACAGCGTGCTTGAAGTATTACCCTTAACTTTTGGAAGATTTTCAAGAAAAGAAGGACGGGTGGTGGGGGGGGGGGGGGT
>NW_026000142.1:2687989-2695969 GCF_001458135.2 Marmota marmota marmota
ACAACTTTCTCCCGGCTATCACTCAAGTGGCCAGAGAGGGCTCCAACCCCCAGCTCACGAGGAAATACACAGTGAGAAATTGCTTCAAGATACAGTAGGGCTCAGTTCTTTCTTACCCTACCCCCTACCCCAGCCCCAACTTTCCTAAGCCAAGAACTTCACTGAGAGTTTGGTAAGGAAGGGGGTGTCCTGGGTGTCAAAAATCTGGCACAGTCCCCCAAGATCAGAAGAGTTAAGCCCAGGAGGTGCGCTCTACCTAGGGCAGCCTAGCGCCTGACCTGGCACCCCACGTTGATTAGCACCATCCCAATCCCCACCTCCACCTCTCCCCAGTGCAGTCACCGCCTAAATCCACCGAGCTGGCTTCAATGAAAGCTGGCAAATCCGGCGAGTCTCGCAGAAATTTTCTTCGACCCTAATTCAATTTTAAAGCGGATTTTTACTATTAAAAACGCTGCCGAGCAACACATTGAATTAATCTGACTGTACGGTTTTAATTACAGTGAGGGTTTCTCTACAAATCTGTACAAGACAGTGGCTGGCTCTCGGAGGATCCCTGCCTGCTGAATTCCATTATCGAGTCCCTGTTCCCCGCAGACGTCGGCGCGTGGGAGCCAGCTGTGGGCCCGAGAATTCCTGTCGCTTTCTGTTCGCCTTCCTGGCTCCTGTCCCTCGCCCCTTCCTTCATCCTAGACCCATGGACACCCCTGAATGCCTGCCTATCTGTTTGAGACTGCTGGAGATTTATCCTTCTACCTTGCTTTTCTGGGGGGTCCAAAGCTTTGGAGCTTCTGGAGCCTTGTTCTTAAATTGGCTTTTGTCCGGGAAGGGTGACCTATTTTGTAGGTTTTTTTTTTTTTTAAGGTTCTCCTACTACCACTTTGCAGTTGGAGTGAGCAACTTGATGCCCTGGGTATTTGAGGGAAAATCAGGTTAAGGAGTGGGGAGGAGCATTAAGGGGAGGAGATAGTAGAAGACTAGCTAAGGAGCACAGTTTGCTTGATCTAGCCCACCCCCCCCACCACCACCCGCCAGCCTCAACCCCCCCAGGTCTCCAAACAAATATATACTGTGGCAGATTCTGCAGGCAAACGGGGCCCCATTTATCAGCTTTAGTTTTGTTTACTCATGCTACTAACATTGTGGGGGCAATGGTACTTGAACAGGATGGGAAGAAAACTTGAAGACTAGGCACTCCCAATACAAGCAGATTCACACTCATTCTCTTTTGCCCACACTCTAATATTCTTTTTCTAACCCCCTTTCCCCCCTATGCTTCTTTTCCACTTTCATCTTCCCAAAGATGATGAATTCAGATATGAGTTTATCAATAATAAACATATCCTCTCAGTATATATTTAAGAATCAAGGGCTTTGCACTCTGTGAGGGGAAGGGGCCCAGTTTACTTTACCCTAGCAAAACGGATAAAGAACATCTTCCTGAACAAAATAAGTAAAACCTACAAGTGGGGGGCAGGTCACCATTCCATTCTCAGGGTGGAATGGAAGGGGCTTCCTACCCTAGATTTGTGTAAAAGATCGTTTTCTATACAAATGAAAAAGCTCACAGTTGTTTTTTTCTTTTTCTTTCTCTTTCTTTCTTTTCTTTTTTAATCTTAGTTTCTTCTAAGCACTCTCAAATCTGTTGCCCTCCAAGGAAAGTTTTACTTAAAAATTAATAAATTGTCTTCCTATTTATTTGGAATGTTACAAAATAAAGGTGATAAGAAGTGTCAATGAGGGTTGGGATTGTGGCTTAGTTGCAGAGTGCTTGCCTAGCATGTTTGAGGCACTGGGTTCGATTCTCAGCACCATGTATCAATAAATAAAATAAAGGTCCATTGACAACTATAAAAAAATGTCTATGAACAGGTAAAAATACAAAAATTACCACTGCATTTATATTACAAGTATAGTCAGAAACAGAACACCTCTCCCCCCTCCCCACTGAAAAATGGTTTTCATTTATTTTTCTGTAGCAACAAGAGAACCAAGAGCTCACATGATATAGCAAGAGGATGTTTTTCATCCCAGGTTTTCCTGAAGAGCTGTCCCAGCCCTGGTTCTTCTTTAATGTTGAAGCATTTGCTGTGACGTTGTTATTGTTACTACTGATGAAGGGATGAAAGAATTAAACAGAGGATGCTTCAAGGCATTTCGGAAGACGCTTGGGCAGCTATATTAACTCCTTATTATGCCTAAAAATAGTCTGTCGTTTCCTGTTGATGCTTGTTCCCTGCCACTCTAGGGCTGCATTTATCCTCCAATGGTCAGGGGGTCCTGCTTTCCAAAGACTGACTTGATGAAAGCTGACTTCTAACATCCCTTCCCTCCTCCCTTTGCCCTGCTACATTTCCCAGCAGGGATAATGGGGGTGGGGGGGGGAACTTAGCATTGGTTTAGCCTGAATACTGAAAAGACAAACATCTGCACTTTTCCTGTTTAAACTCAGTGTTTAAACATTATGAAATTCTCTCCCACCCCAGGCTAAGAGAAAGAAGGGTGTTTTGGGGAGTAGTGTGCTATACTTGCTAAGAGACAAGAGACAGAATGAGAGAGAGTGACAGAAGAAAGGAAGGAAAAGAAGGACAATCATAAAGCCCTCTATATACAATTCCAAATTTAGGGGAGTAAGAACATGTGCTGTTCTCAACTCTCTCTATTGTCTCTCAGCTCTCTGAAGTAAGAAAGCTTTGGGGTCCTGGCATAACCTGAAATTGGAGTCAGAGCGGAGGCAAACAGGGTTAAATTTGAGGACCGAGTTGACTTCATTTTCATTAACTCCACTATATTCCAGGTTTAAAAATGCCCTGAACAGGAACCTCTAGCTTGGGACATGCTTTGTTGATATTCTCCAAGTAGGACACTTAAAAAACTCGGTGAAGCCCCCTGGTGGGTCAGTGCCATGTTGGGGTTTCCCACTAGTCTGTTCTTGGAATGCAGGACTGAAGAGATGAAGGGAATGCCCCCAAAGTTCAGTGAGGTGCTTTCTGGATATGAGGAAAACAACATCCACTTTTAAGTTGGATTTTGAGAAACCTGGGAGGGGACTTTGTTAGCACAAGCATTAAAGTTTTATCACCAGAGAAAATGTCACCAAAATCTCAAGAGGTTTTTCTTTTCTTTCTTTCTTTCTTTTTTTCTTTTTCTTTTTTTTTTTTTTTGCCTCAATTAATGCTTTTGGTTACCCCTGAAAATATCATAACTAGCCTGGGTTAAGAAAGGCAGCTCTCTTGTGTCCTGAGGCTTTTGCAGGTGTGTGTCAGGGGACAGAAGAAGGGTGCCTGAGTTTCCAGGATATCAGGCACCCTTTCCTTACATACAAAAACAGAATTTTACATTGAATGAGGAAAAGACTAGCAGGAATTTTTTTTCCACCAATGTCTCCTGTTGAGAAGGGGGTTCTTAGCAAGGGTATGTAAATCAATACCGAGTTATTTCTTTGAATTCAAAGGCTATTTATCCAGGTCTAATTTCTTTAGAATTAACGTGATAACTGAGCCCAACTTAGCAACCAAACCCAGCCAAGTCCTGGCCGGCTTGAATGTACTTCCACTTCCCCCCACCGAGGCTACAAACCCACCTCGGGCATCCAGGCATTCCCAGGCCTACAAGTGTGCGCAAATACCAGTTTAGAACTCGATAGCGGGGTTTCTCAGACCCAGTGAGGGCATTCCTCTAACAGTGGCCTTTGGCAGACAGATCAAGCGGTCTTGTGTTGGCAATACGCAAGTATTTTTCTCCCAGTGACACTGACAGCCACAATACAAACCCCAACACTTCCACACCTTAAAGAGCAAAATGCAATTGAGGCCTTAAATTCTGCTTCTTAAAACTTTATGGAATTTGACCCTCACCTGGGCCCTAAAAGAGCCCTTAGGTCTGGACTCCACAATGTTGGATTTCCTTCTATTTTGAATGATAAAGGTTTCGCTCGCCTGAGCTGCCCTCCTCCTCCCCAGGGTTGGCTAGGGCTCCGGGCGGGCAAGACAAAGAAGAGTCGGACTTCCCTGGCGGCGAACCCGGCGCTGGGGCCCGGGAGTCCCTGAGGTGTGTGCCTTTTTGCCAGGCTCTGGGGAGGGGGAGGCGAGAGAAAAAGAAGAAGGGGGGGGGGACAAAACGACGACGACGACAACAACAACAACAACAACAACAACACCTTTTAGTTTCTTATAGGAGGGCTGAAGGTGCGGGCTGGACAGGGCAAACCAGAGGTAATTCCAACTGCCGCGCTTCGCCTCATTACCGCTGCCCATGACACAGGGCTAAGAACTGGGAAGCAAGCGGCCGGCTTCGATGGAACAGAAATGACCGCCGGGAGCGATTTCTCAGTCTCTGCCTGCTGAACTCTGCGAGGTCGCCGGTGGCAGAGGCCATGTGTGGCAGCCTTACAGAGCGCACCAAGGCTGCTTGGGGACACACCAGTTCTCCCTCTCTTATGCCCAAGACTGGCGGGAAAATCGGACGGTCAAGTCTGAAATTTGGATTCTATCCCGCCAGCGCACACTGAGACCGCTATGAAGCCTGGAGGGATCCCTTGTTCCCCCGTAACTGCCTCTGCGCCTGACTCTCTCAGAGCCTAGCCAGGGCCCCCTAGCAGGTTTCAGCAGGACCTTTATCACACACAACTATTACCCAGGTGCAGCTACACACTTGTATCTCTGCTACCGAGTGAAGGGATTTTATCCATACCTCGTGGAAGAGGGATAAAAGTTCTTAAGCTACAACCCAGAAGGACAATTCCAGCCTGCCCGGGTTTTCTCAGGCATTAAATAAACCAGAAAGGGGGAGGGGGTATCCTTTTGCAAATAGACAGCTGCAGTGCTCTAGGTCTGGTGCTCAAGTGCGGGGACCTGGGCCCCGCCAAGATCCATCCCGCTCGGGATGCCGTCAGAGTTGTGCACCTGCGAGCATAAAGGGAGAGACCTAGACAAGCTCTTGGGGAAAAACGCCTTCACCGCATTCACAGCAAGCTGTAGGGTATAAAGCAATAAAACTGCCACATCGACCTGCGGGCTTTGAGGATATTACAAACTAGCTCGGCTTTTAGCCCGGGTGCCCCAAGAGCGCACCAGGAGTAGGTGGAGAGAACCCTTTCTTTCCCTGACCTCTCTTTCTGTCCCCCCACCACTATCCAGGCATTTCCCCCTTACCCAACCCACCTTTCATTTTTCTTCAAGATTTTTGATGTTGTTGTTTTAATTCAATGCCGACTTGTAAATGCATGGATCGGGTTACTGGTTCGTGTGTTAAAGTGCACCTCTTGTTAAAAGGAAAGGGACAAGGGACACCACTTAAAAATGAATTCAGAGTTACTGAACCGGCTCCGGAGACTCAAGAAGTTAAGCACAGCGGCTGGGGAAAGATGGGAGGGAGGAGAGCAGACGTCGCTGTCCTGGGAACTCTGGTGGAAACCCGCGGACAGCAAGTTTCAGGTCCTCGGATAAATTAAAGGAAAGAAAGAAAAAAGAAAGGAGGGGTGGAGGGAGGAAAACGCGCCTGGCAAAGCCTGCAGACCCGAGACTGGAAGCGGGAAAATCAATTAGCATAAGCCGCTGACAGGGACCTTTGCAAAACGCGTAAATAGAGTCCAAGCAGCTCCATCTGCAGCGACCCTTTTTCTGGAGTTGCAGGAGCAAGCGGCACCACTAAATTCTCCATTTCTCTGGTTTCTTGGGACCCATAACATATGGGGTATAGGCGAAGTCGGATGCAACGAAGTTTCCAGTAGTTTTCCCAAAGGCAGATTCGTCCTCACAACCTCCAGACACGACGACACAGAGGGTTGTTAGATTGCGTATTTCTCCGGGAGTTCAACGGCTTAGGTATTGGCTCAGACCAGACGGAAAACCAACACCGAGGCCTGCGGGGGTCTGTAGGTCTGGCCCACCCAGTCTGGATCTTCTGGTAGTACCGGCACCTAGAGCCTACCAGCAGTCCCGGGACCAGGACTCTGAAAAGGACGGCTAGCCCTCCTTGGCGCCTAGGGCCATGTTCGGTTCTCTTACCTGGTAGCTGGGCCTGAGCTGCGCGTCTGTGTTCCGCTGTCTGTGCCTGGCTGCCTGGGCCCAAGTGGGTCTGGAGACCGGAAGGGAAAAGGCTAGATCCGCAGCCCTGGGCTGCTCCAAACTTAATGTCTTTCCCCAGTCCATCTTTGAAAGAGAAGTGGTTCTACCACCTGGATGTGCGGATATAAATCCCCTTGCAAATAATAAATGGATTAATAATAACAAGGTATGAAGTTCTTTTTATAGAAAAAAAGGAGAGAATTGAAACTAAATGCGGCAGTTAGACAACCATTTTGATAAGAGGATAATTGAGGCGACACTGGTGTATAATTAGAGGATAATTTATGCTATATCCACTTTTATTCCACCTCCCAAAATAAACCCAGTCCATAATCATTACAGGCAAATTGTTCTGAATTTTATAGCAGCAATTTGAACAAAGTACTGCAGTTAATCATGGGAGATTTTTGTGTATTCCTGATTAGAACTCTAATTGCCTCCTTCCAGAAAGTAAAAATAACTGTAAAACGACTCTATTTTTATCATTAACAATGTTGACAATAAAATAAAATCAATTGGAATTGTAATCGAGAGACAAATTTAGGACGAAGGCACTTTTACTTGGGTAGTTTATATTGTAATCAAGATTTGCCAAACCACTAACCGCATGTATCATTTGCATATATTTGAAAGCATTACAGTAGCTTCTGTTTTCAATAGGAAAAAATGCATTACTGTCAGTCCTCCAACGATTCGCTTTCAAAACAGGCTGCTGCGTTCTGGGGGGAAAAACCGCCCCCCACTTTTTTTGTCCAATATATGGGAAATACGGCCTGAAACGACAGGAACCTCGCCAGAATAGGGTTTGATTTTTCTTTTTCTTTGCCACCACCCCCAACGGGGTGGGGCCCAGGTGTGGGGGTTCTTCTTCCCTCTGTGGTTTCGATAAAGTACGTCTAGAAAAATCCACGGTGACAGGGCGCTCCCGCGGGAGTGTAGTCTGGCTGAGGTTGGGTGGGGGAGGTCAAGGGAGGGGGTCTGGCTTTAAATGTAAGGGGCACTGCTTCTGAACACTTGCAAGCCCTCAAGGGTGCAAGGGAATTGAGAGAGGGCAGTCTCTAGGCAGGCTGTTCAAAGGCTGCGATACTCAAAACTGGGGCTCCAGGATTTGGGGCACGCGCTTCGGAGGGAAGCGGCGGCGGCGGCGGCGGGCCGGGAGGAGGCACCTCCCTCCCGGGCGGCTCTGGGTGCCGCGCAGCGCGGCCCCCGGCTGCAGCTCCGGGTTGGGATTGGAGTTGCAGAAGGTAGGCGAAGAACTCGGCGAGCAGCGCACACGCCAGTAGAAGCCGTGCGCCTGTGACGTCAGGGAGCTACTGACCAATGGGGAGGCGCTGCCCTTTGGAGACAAACCATTCGACTCGTGGCGTCTGCATCAAGTCTGAAAGCAGACGCGCAACTTTCGCAGAATCCACCTTAAAATCTCTGCCTTAAACTGCACCAGCCCCCAAAAAATCCAAGGGGGGAAAGCAGGGGGGGAGAGCAGATTCCCCCCTCCCCCTCTCCTTCCATCCCTCCCCCTTCCTCCTCCCTTTGGGTTAACAAGGCCCGCTCACTATATCTCTTTATATTAAAAATATATATATATATTAGAGAAGAGCGAGGGAGAAGGAGAACCACCTCCGCCCCCTCTCTAAAATTTATTTTATTTTATTTTATTTTTTTATTTTTATTTTTTTGCAAGGATCCCAAGAGCTAAGGTGGCTGCAGAGGGGAGAGCGGAGCGAGCCAAGTGGGGGAGGGTGGAGGAAACCCGGGAGAAGGCTTTCTCCAGCCCCCAAAGTTTTGATGATGACCATGACTACGATGGCTGACGGTTTGGAAGGCCAGGACTCGTCCAAATCCGCCTTCATGGAGTTCGGGCAGCAGCAGCAACAGCAGCAGCAGCAGCAGCAGCAGCAGCAGCAGCAGCAGC
>NW_026000142.1:2695991-2717914 GCF_001458135.2 Marmota marmota marmota
CGCGGCCCGCCCAGACCGCCGAGGGGGACCGCCACAGGTGAGAGGCCGCTTGGGCAGCTCGCTTCTCCCGCCTCCCAACCTGCCCCCACCCCGCCCGCCCCGTTTACTTCCTCAACGCCCGGGCCTCCGCCGGCCCCCTCCCCAGCGGCCCGGCGCGCCCCCAGTCGGGCCCCGTGCGCGCCCGCTAGCCTGGCGCCTGCCTGCCGGCCTCTCCCTGCCCGGCCCCTTTCCATCGCCGAGGACCCCCGGCTTCTTCGCGATGCGGCCCGCCTAGATCCCCAGCCTCCGGCGAACGATGCGGGCTGCGCCCCTGGCTCAGCTTAGGCTTTGCTTTACCTACAAGTCGATCCGCACTGCGCTCTCCCTCTGAGTCCGTGCGCCCTTTGCCTTGCTCCTTCCCTCTCGGCTGTAACCCGCGTTTGCCCGGACTGAGAACCTTTCCGGGCCACGACAGGGAGCGTGTTTTGTTTCCCAGTCCACACTGGGCAAACAGTGGCCTACTTTGCCCGGGTGCGTCTTGGCGGCTTGCAGGGAAGCTGGTGTGGCCTATGGCTCTGGTTAAACTAATGATTATTGGGATTTTTTTCCTGTGGGGTTTGAGGCGTCTCCCACCCCTAGCACTGTCTGGGCCCCTTTCCTCTGGCTTTTCGATACGATATCGGCCGCTCCTTTGTTCCTGGAAGCGAAGCAGACGGCCTCGGGTTGGCGGTTCTCAACACCCGAGGGGCCAAAGTTGTCGTGAGATTCGCAGGACTGGCCTAAGCACCTGGTTGTGTTTTGTTTGGAGGTTTGGTCCCTCTCAGCAGAATCATTTCGAACACGCCAAAGGAGCTTGGTACACCAGGCTTGAAGCTGGTGACATCAATTCAATTGACTAGGCAAATACCCGGGTGGCTCAAGCAACCCTCTGGTACTGTAAAGCCAGACCAATGAGTCCGGTTTGTCCCAGAGAGCAGACGCCTTGCAACGCCGCGCCGCGCGCCCTAGAAAGCGGCTGGCGCCGCTTCTGCAGCGGCGAGCGAGGCTGTTTGCCAAAGACCCTCGGGCGCTTATCGCGCTCACTCTTAGGGCCAGAGACAGAGCCGCTGGGTACACACCGGCAACGGACCGGGGGCGGTTAAGGCGTGGAAGGGCTACTTCGAGGAAACCCTTATTAGGCAGGGGAGGGGGAGAAACCTGACATAGATCTTGCCACGCGCAGGGAGACGGCAGCAGTGGCCTCACGGGTGACCGCATCTTTGTATCATTTGCTTACAGATCAACAAAAAACTACAGTGATTGAAAACGGGGAAATCAGGTTCAATGGAAAAGGGAAAAAGATTCGGAAGCCTCGGACCATTTATTCCAGCCTGCAGCTGCAGGCTTTAAACCATCGCTTTCAGCAGACTCAGTACCTGGCCCTTCCCGAGAGAGCCGAACTGGCAGCTTCCTTAGGACTGACACAAACACAGGTAATTCCCGAGAAGCCCAAGTAACCCTGAAATGCTGGCCCCACTCGCAGATGGGGCAGGGAGCACATCAGGAAGAATTCTTGGCCTAGTCTACCAAGGATGGAAGGAGCTTAATGACAAATGCGTGCTTTCCTGGGATCACACAATTTGGAATAAATGACCTGGTATTGAATACTGGATTGGATTTGAACATCCACTCAAACCTCAGCGACCCCACCCCAGCCTAGCATCATTTGGTAACCAAACTCATAATTCAAGCAAATCCTATTCCAGAGCAGAACAACATGAAAGAGAACAATCATGTAGGAGAAAAATGTGTTAAGGCCAGAAGGCAAAACAAGGCCCACCTTTCTTGAGAATTCTTTTGTGGGCCCTGAGAGCTAATGAGAATTTCAACTCATTGACATAGAAAGAAATTGTGAAGTGAAATGGGGTAGGGAAAGTCAGGTAGGCATAAGCTCCAGTGGCTCTCAGTGAGGGCACTAGTTTAGGAACTATTTATCCTAGGATAGGTGAGGTGGATTTTTCTGAAGATTACCCTCAGTTCATAGGTTAAATCATCCTGGGTGACAAGCTAATGGTGGGTGATCCTGGACATGGAGGCAATAGCAGAGTTGAAGATCAACAAGAAATACACTCCAAATGATAGCAGTCGAAGCCACAGTTGCTGAAGTTCCCCACTTCTACTAATTTGAAAAACATATGGGATATTTCAGACTTTACAGGAAGGGGCTTGGGTGGGTATATTAGGATACTGGTCATAAAGTCAGACTGCAATCACCTGCAGTTTTTCCTGCCAACTAATTTAGTTGCATGGGGTGGTAGACCTCATCTGAGATGGGTGGCCTTTATTTAGCAAAGGAACTTCAGGTTGTATGAGACAATTGCTGGGGGGGCTAATAGTGTGGTACCTTAAGACAGATGCTCTTTAAACTCTTCTTTTTAGTTTAGCTTGCTTTCTCTTGCCCTGTTACCACTGAAAATATTTGATGTTTAAAATGAGAGGATCCCAGCTACTCACTGACTTGTATTATTCTTGGGAAAGCAAATTCCTTGAATTTTAAAGGTAAAGGAAGCTACACTATAGAATTTCCTTCTTCAAATAAGGTAGATCTGGAATATGGGATTAACAGTGCTTCCATTCCAGATTCCTGATTCACATTTAGTTTTGAGAAGCCTTTTACTTTTAGTAATTACAGTAACAATCATGTAATGATTGTTGACCACAGTTTCACTAAGCATCCCTCAAAGTAGGGAATAAGGGGGAGGTGCCATCTTTAATGCTGCAGGATTGTGAGTGTGTGTGTGTATGTATGTATATTGTGAGTGTGTGTTTGTATGTATATACACATATATATGTATATATATATATAATGCTTAAAACAGTCTATGGCATGTGTACTATATGCACAGGTATATATTTATTTGATTATAAAAGTATAGGCTTTAATGTGTTCATAGCCATTTGCTCACTGTACATGCATAGAGATGTTAGCTTTGGGGAGTGGTAAATATAAAATCAGAGAACTCCTTTTTAAAATCCTTCTTCATCAAACTTTGAATCTAGTTATCTCATTTATGTTCTTATTTTATTCTTATTTATGCCGTTGTTTTAAAACCAGGCTAGTACTCAAGAATCACAAGGAGTTTAGGTATATAGATATCTAGTAGGTTGAAGGGAGGAGGGATGGAGGAGGCTAGAAAGAGGTGGAAGGAGGCGGGGACTTGGCTTCTCCGTGTAATGGTGGGTGTTTTTGTTTTGTTTTGTTTTTAATATTGCTTTTGAGTCTGAAGTGAGGCTAGAGACTTCAGTTCAATGGTCTCCGGCCTAATGATTGCTGCATTTCTTCCAGGTGAAGATATGGTTTCAGAACAAGCGCTCTAAGTTTAAGAAACTGCTGAAGCAGGGCAGTAACCCTCACGAAAGCGATCCCCTCCCAGGCTCGGCAGCCCTGTCACCACGCTCACCAGCTCTGCCTCCAGTGTGGGACGTTTCAGCCTCAGCTAAGGGTGTCAGTATGCCTCCCAACAGCTACATGCCTGGCTATTCGCACTGGTACTCCTCACCACACCAGGACACGATGCAGAGACCACAGATGATGTGAGTTGTCTGAGGGGACATCCTAGGGGAACGTCTGAAAAAGGCAAGGAGGATCCAGGACCTGCTTGCATCTGCCAAACCAAGTCGAGGAAGCAGGCTCCAGATGGGGATGGCCAGAAGCTGTCTGGGCGCTCACTCATGTCTCTGTGTATGTGTGTCTCTCTCCCCCTCTTCCTCTCCTTTTCTCACTCTTTCCTTGTTTATCATCCCCCTTTTACCTTTTCTCCATTCTTTACCTCCCACCTTTTTTCCTTTTCCATTGCTGTCTTTTCCTTATCTACCTTGTAATCAATCTTACGAGAGAGAGAGAGAGAGAGAGAGAGAGAGAGAGAGAGAGAGAGAGAGAGAGACCCTGAGGACGCTCGAGACTGGTTTCTATGCCAGCATTCTGGAAAACCCTCACTATAAGGATATTTTCCCTTATCCCTTGGGACCCAGGCTCTGAGCCTCCTCTACATTTTGGAGTATCCATCAAAATGACTTTTTAAAAAACAGACATTTACCCCCCACCAGAAGAATCTGCGTAAACATGGCAGCATTTTTACTTGTTTAATGAGCTTAAGACATTACATGATGAAAGAAAAGCATTTTGGACTCCTGAATTTTTATTTACCAATACCAGACTGACAAAAAAGAAAAAGAAAAAGGAGAGAGAAAAACCCTCACATGACAGCCCTTCTCTAAAGAAAAAGGAAGAATTGGCTGTAAGATTAGAACATTGCCACAAAGGGAATGCTGCATGTTTTATCAAAATGCAATGACCAGGAATGATGATTCATTTAAAATACAAACAAACAACAACAAGAAAAATGCTCTTTTCCTACCCCACTCCCAAATCCTGAACTGGAATCAGGAAAGACAGAGGAAACAACCAAAATCACCATTCTATTGCTTTGACACCTTTGCTAGGTGAATTGGTGGCATTCACTAAGCTAATAGGGACGTTTATATCAAGAAACATTTCTGTATATATTGTTGAATTTTAGTTGTATATATACTTTGTATGTTTTTGTCTTCTTTCATATATGGAGTAAAAGCCACAAAATGCCGGAGTGTCCTGTATATTTCTCTGTGCGCCTCTGTCTCTCTCCCCCTCCCTCCTTCCTCCTCCCATTATATTTTCTATCACTCTTAAAAGAATTTCTGTTTCCTAATATGGGAAGCCTTCTATATAAATGGCAAGTGCCTACAAAGATGTCAGTTTGCACCACTAGCCTTTGTCTTAAGTACTTTAACATTAACCATGGATATTTTTTTTCAGCTTCCTTTACATATTTTTGTTATGATTTCTACACATTTATCTATTTTTTCTAAACATTAGAATAATATATCTCCAGGTTAACTTCTAGGCAGCCACTCATTTCTAATGCTGGAACTGAGTATTTTCTTTTCCCTTTTCCCAGCAAAATAATACAGCTGAATTTACTTTTGTTTGGAAGCATTTTTTTTCCACCAAAAGAAGAAAGAATAAAAGAAAAAAAACCAGAGAGTAAAGTGCACAATTATACCTGCTTAATGTTTAAAACCCAGTGAAAGCTAGGTAGGTAGGAAAATGTACCATCTTGGATGAAACACATCCTTCCGATCTTGTGGAAAGCAAAGAAATAATGAAAATGAAAAGTCCTTTCGTCATACAAGCAGGAAGCCCCATACTGCGAGAATTAATGGCTACAGACCTGGGCATCCTTCAAATTATGAACCTTGAAACCACTGAGCCATTTATCAGAAGTCAATAGAGATACTCAGAGTGCTCCATATAATGACAGCGACATACAGTCGTGCAAAAGGACAGTCACTATAATTAGACACAAAGCAAAGACTACTTACCAATATACCCGTTCCTTTTTTTGTTGAGCAACTTCCACGCTCAGTCAGTCTTCAGAATGGTTTAAAACCGATCAGTCTTGTCATTTTCTAGCATTCGCATTGTTACATTAGGAAAAATGTTTTCTTTTCTTTTTTTCCCCCTTCCTACTGTGAAACTTTGGGTTCGTAGCTCCCCAGGATCAATTCTGAACAAAGCCTCCAGCTGCAGTGCCATCCAATTTGAAGCAGACATTGGGGACAATTTAAGGTTTTTATCCACAAGAAGGTTTTTTTCCATTCTCTTAAATGCAGCCATAATTAGAGTAATTTTTCATGTAGCCCGCTGATTACAGCGTTTTTACCGTCAAAGATAATTACCTGTAATTTTCTTCCACTTTTAATACTAAAAAGCCATCTTTATTTAGATTCAGGAACAGGAAAGGCGAAACAAAAGAGGGAAATTATTCTGTTATTCATACACAAATTGCAGAGACGTAGGACCTAAAATTGAAAATTAACCAAAATTATAATGCTGAAAAGAATGGAAGAGGCTGCAGAAGTACAGCTGGTAGTGGGGCTTTGCTGAATTATTCAAATTATGTTAGAGGGAAAGCTACCATACATCGAAACCAACACTAATTTTTCTTAAAAAAAAAAAAAAGATTCACCAGATATATGCCAAACCACTGTGAGTGCATGGAATTCTGAAATCCAGCAAATGTATGTTAACATATTGGAGGTGTTGTCAGTGATGCCTCACTATGAATCTCTTTATCTCTTAACATGAGTTTAATTAAACTTCCTAGCAGTTCCCCTAGAACTGTCCTTGGAACTGGGCTTTCTCTGGGTCCTCTGAACCTCAAGGGTTAATATTTTTGCTCTTTGAAATGTATTGACCCCATAGTAAACTGATTCCTGAGGGAGGGACTGGTAGGAGGGGCATGGGCAAAAGGCTTCACCCAGTCTCTGATGCCTACTACACACCTCTCCAGGTTCAAACTTCCTGTGAGGTTGCAGAGTTCGGGTTCTAAGACCAAGTTCTGACCTTATTTCCCATTTGAGAAAGAGAAAGAGAACAATAGCTGCAGGGGGTAAGGGTGAAGGAGACTATTTCTCCTGAGCACCAATAAGCATCTCATTATCTTTTGACACAACTTAGTCAAAAGGTTCTTGCCACAGGAGAAAGGCTTTTCTGCACTGGGGTAGGGAAGCCAAAGATTTCTCAGACTTCTGCACTTTTCTAGCTGCTTATAATGAACACAGGGTCAGGAAACAGCGTCATCTATAGATAGAACAGCAACGCTTCTTTCCTGAATCTTGATGTCTTCCTAAATCAGACTAGTTCCCTGGCTCTGAGCTTGATTCTGCATCTCAGCCAGTTAACCCCCTCTAGCTCCAAGGTCACAGCTTTTGGGTTAGGTGGGCAATAAGCTCCAAGATCCTGGTATCCTCACCAACACCCCCCCCCCGCCAGCCCACCCACTACACACACACACACACACACACACACACACACACACACACCAGCTTGAGGCAAAGGCCCTGAAAAGCAGCCTTGAAGGGTTTCAGAGGCCAGTTATCACAGAAACTTTCCCCAACTGGAAGAAAGATGTCATACAGGCTAAACATCTGGAGATCCAGGCTACACCTGCCTTTGCAAACGACTGCATACCTGTGATTCTAAAGGAGTCCTGCCGGGAGCTCCGTTTGATCTCCTGATGCCTCAAAACCTTAAATCGTGGCCACATGTACATGGATTCACCTAGGATTATGCTGTAACAGTTTTCAAATAGATCTTAGCTTGGAATCTCAGCCTCCTTCCAAACCTTAGAGAAACCTGGTCCTTTTCTCAGTCTCCAGTCACACACTGGCACCAAACGCATCAACAGCACAGAAAGCAAGACAACTCAGGTTCTTAAGGTTCTCATTCACACCCGAATCCGTTTACTCACCAGAACAACACTTTCACTGTTAAAGGGGCTAAAAGGTCAGAATTGAAAAATCTATAAAGCAAAGTTGTAGTCCATGAGAAATTACAACAACACATACAGCTTGGAAAGTGTGAGAAGAGAAATATGAACTGTGCCTTGAAGTATGCAAGAAATAAAAACTTACCCTCAGTGAATATCTCTTAAGCAATGATCAAGGTCTAGAAATCTATACTGAACCGAAGCAGAGGAGAATATTTTTCTGAGCCTCAGGGCAGAAGCTCTTTCTCTATATTCTTGGTTGAGTGAGCACATCCAGGTGTGAAATTGTTTGCACACCCCGGCACCTCTTATATTGCCAGCAAAATTAGCTGTTATTACTGTCACTGTTTAGTGATGGTTAGCGTGATACAAAAAAAAAAAAAAAAAAAAAAAAAAACTGCTGTAATCAAGACCTGGCGCATCTTTGCAAATTACAGATAATTGTAAACGTCCAGATTATGATAATAGCATCCTAATCCAGCCTGCAATATAATTATTACAGAGTGTTACATCTGAAACTGTCCAGTAGGGCTAATTCAGCCATTATTTAGACCCTATTTTTGCACTGCAAATGGGTTGCTGAGCTGAAAATGTACGATTGTAATTTCACGGGGCACTCAATGAGTAATGGTATAGGAAGAGGAAAATACAAAAGTGAAATGTGAACAGTAGCGATCAAATCAAACCCTGAAGGACAAAAGACTGTTTGATTCATATGGAAAAAGAAGAGCGGGAATTAAGAAAATAGCAAATCAGTGGTCTGAAGAATTACGTGTCCAAATCTTCAATAGTGTAGGGCTGATGTGTTTGTAAGGGCTACAGTGTCTGCTGCTGCCTGGAGTCTGAAATAATTTTTCTTTTCCTTTTCTTTACCTTTTTAAAGCTCTTGTCTTTTTTCTCTTTCCCAAAGCATTTCTCTACTATAAAAAGTGTCCTTCCCTCAAAGCAAAGAACATTTGTCAGTTTCACTATTGTTTCCACCAAAGCCACCTCAGTGTGCCTGTCACATGTTTATGAACATTTTCTTAAGTGAATTTGCAATCTCTCTTGTCATCAGAGCAAAACGCCCTGGGTGCTTGTAAGTGTTCCTGTGCTCCATCTCCACTTTCTTTCATAGTGAAAAAGTCATGGAGAGTCCTAGAGAATATTAGCAGAAAATATATTAATTGCTGCTAATTGAATTTAGCGGGCTGGGAAGCTGTCTTCTCCAATTGGCTTGACTGGCTATTGGTTTTAATTCCATCATTAATGTTTATTAACATCTCTCCATATAAGCCAATCCAGCTGCTTCTTTCAATTTAAGTCATCATATTGCCTAAAAGAACAAGGTCAGTATCCTTAATATTGTAAGGACCAAAGAGACACGGGGTTGGAAAGTTAGAATAAGAGAGACTGGGAGACTATGTTGGTGCCAGAGTTCAAGCTCTCTAGGGATTCTAGCTATTGCTTCTAGGAGGATGAACTTGCCTTGGTGGAGACTTCCCCAGTCTTCATTTTGGTTCCTGGTGGGGACCTCCTGGTCAAGTATACCTAAAGTCCTTACATCCCCGGGAGCTCAATTTTTCCCACAGTGAGCACAGAGAATTTCCTGGGCATCTTTTCCAGCATCTAGGCCAGTGCATGTTGATTTTCCCTCCTCCCACCACCTCACCAACCAGGGAGCTGCCCAGCCAGGGCCACCCTGCAGGGTGGCAAGCAGGCTTCTTAGCTCCTGTGAATTTAAGGGCAATAATGAAATGTCCCCTGTTTAGTGACCCCTGTTTATGGATGAAAGTTGAGTCCATATCCTGCCTCTTCCCCCGCCCCTCTTCCCCCACCTTGCAAATCGCAAGTGGCAGAAATAGTTCTTGGATGACAATAAGCTTCCAGTGGCAGTTTCTGTCTCCGACCCTTTTGAAAAAAAAAATGCTTTAAAATAAATCATAGCTTAGGAACTGTTTACTGTCCTTTACCCCACCCACTTAAAAAATACACTGGACTGTATATAGTTGAGATTTCACAGAGAATTCTTACTGAAACCAGGATGATGATGATGATGATGATGATGATTTGTGTAGAATGGTGTTATGAGCCATTTTTTTCTTTCCTCTGGTGAAAGGTCATAATGTGTGATATTTCACAGTTTTATATAAATCTTGGTTTAGGGTGTGGAACAGACTCAATAATACATGTGCTTTTGGCAAAGAGACTCCTTCAGATCCCCGTAAATCAGAAGTAAGTAAGAAATCCAAGCGAACAAAAGAGCAGAAACATTTAATTGCTACAAACAGGACTCTCATCTCCTTTAAAGAGAGATTCATGTAAATTCTCTCAGTTCCTATCTTCACGGTTAGAGCCTGACCTATAAAACAGGTTATTACATTACAGCCGGCAGCCCTAGATGATTGAAAGGGAAGGTTTCCCCCCTCCCCTTACCCCCTCCCACCCCGGCAGTAGATGCAAGGTATCCTTTCTGCCCGGCACCACTGAGGAATCTTAAGGCTGTCAGTGAGAAAGAGAAAACGACAGGGATGGGGGAAAGAAAGACAGGACTACACAGAAAAGATTTAAACAGTCCCACATGTGCCACCGATATTTGGACTATTTTCGAGGCCCAAAGTTTGCTGTGACCAGGATGGGATTGAAAATACCAAGTACCATGTGCAAGGTCCGTGGGCAACACGGGAACGCGAGCCCAGGGTTAGGGCAAGCTGAAGTGCCCCCTCCCCAAACTCCAGGCGGTGGGAGCCTCCACCCAGCCTCCGTGGGAGGGGGTGCTTAAGGGTGGAGGAGAGGGGTGACCGCAGGCGGTTCCGCTGGCGTGGCGCTCTTCCCAGAGGTGCCCGAGGGCTTCTGCCCTCAGGGTGTGCCTCTTAGGAGGGCTGGAGAGCTTTAGGCTGGCGAAATCCCAGTGGCCAGTGGGAGGCGCGCGATCCAAGGGGTTGCGGGGATGGGACGTGGAGGGGGTGGTTGGGTGGTCCTAAAGGTCCCTCTTTCGGAATACAGGGAATTGCTGAGGACAGTGGGAATGCAGGGACAGTGTTTCAGCGGGCATCCGTTGCGCTTCGTGCTTTGGGGAGCTCCAGAGACTGAGCGGTGCCCTATAAGTGAGCTATAGGGCGCGCTGGGAGGCGAGAGCTGCCTGGCCTTGGCTCGCTGTGGGTGACTCCCAGGACAGTTCGGCAGGGACGCCGCGAGCCGTGGGGCGTCGGGTGGGATCAAAGGAGTCAGAGGAGGCCAGCCGGCGCGTCTGGGATTGTGGGATAAGGGGCGGGAGAAAGAGGATTGGCATGGGTGGGGAGATGCTGGCCTTGCCTGTGTCACTGGGAGGGGGTTCGTGTGCATCTTTGTGTGGGTCAATGCTCTCCTGCCTGAGGCCGAGCCCTGGGTGGATCCGAGTGTGGGTGGACGGGCTCCCGGGTGGGTGCCCCGACGGGAAGGAGAGAGAGTGAGATCAAGGGCAGCGAGGTCTGCGGGTTCCTCTGAGTGTGTGTGTCTCAGGCCCTGTGGCTCAGCACTGGAGCCGCCTGGCACCCACAGGAATGCGGCTTCTCTCGGATCCCCAGGCCGCCTCTTGTCCCACAAGGAGGTGGCCGCCAGGAAAAAGGGGGGAAAAAGGGCAGAAATCTGTCTAGCTCAACCCGAGCCTCAAACAAAGGCCAATTTATCGGTTCTCTTACGGGAGGCCCCGGGAGGTGGGCAGGGCACTGAGGAATCGCTTGCCCTGGGTCTTCTGGGCTTTGGTAGGAGGTCTGAAGACCGAGGTGGAGGGTTGGAAGTATTCGAGGTGAAGAAACCCACTGGGGAAAAAAAAATAATCTTGGAGTGGATTTGTTTCATTTTGGAAGCACAAGGCTGAGAGTTAGGCAAGTGGGAACCAGAAGGGTCAGGCAGAGGGATGACCCGCGCAAAGTCCGGAAGAGTGGGGTTCACCAGTCTGGGAATATTCTAGGGAGCGGTACGCGTAGATATTAGAAGGAACAATGGAGGGAAAGAGGAAAGGTGGGAGGGAGGGCGCGCGAGAGAAACATCACAGATATTTTTAGACTTTGCTGAGGATCTGTTATTTTTACATCCTTGGGCGCGGGACTGCAGGGAGTTAAATTCCCCGGGGGAGAAACCCCGTGGTGCCAGGGAAAGCCCGCTAAAGACTGACTTTCCAGAATATTTTTGTTCGCGGCTCCCGTACCAAGGGGAAAAAAATAACAAAAAAAAAAAAAAACGCTGGGGGAGAGAAGAGGACACCGAGAGTGGAACAAGTGATGTTAGCACAGGGAAGGAATCCTGAAACCAAGTTTGGGTCGGCGGATGGTTGGGTCTGGACGCCCTGCAACCAGGCTTTAGAGTCTTTAACAACAAGCAACATTAAAGTTAGGGGCGAGGGTGGTCATTATCAGCTGGGCTGCGCCTGGTGATTGGAGGTGGTGGAGGAATCCCTCCTTTTCCTCCAAGAAAGAGGGTAATGTCGGGGACAGCTGGGGGGAGGGCAGCTATCCTCTCCATGTGCAGAAAGGAAAGCATAATCCAAGCATTCTTGACACTTTTGGGTAACCAGTGGGTGGAAAATGTTAGAGGTGTCCAGTGGATGCGCCCCCATCAGTCCTCCCAAACACGCAGGGAGAGAAGCCAGGGCAGCGCAAAGCCAGGCTCTCACAAACCACAATCGATCGCGGGGATTTCTCCCAGCCGGAGTCGCCAGAAATAAAAGCGCCGGCTTTGGTGTAATGGAAACTACCGAAATCCTTGCAAGCAAAGAAAGAAAAGCTGGAAGTGGATACCTTCGATTCTTCCCCCATCGTATTCTCTGCCAACGTTGGGGGGGGGGCGGGGGTAAGGAGCACCGTCCTCCCTCTACCGTCCCCTTGGCCTCCTCAGTGTGCCTAGCCACCCCTTACTTCTTCGAGAAAAAAACGATTGGGCCGGAATGGGGAGAGGGAAAAACTGGGAGACGCGGTTGCTCTGGCATTGTGGTATGAAACGAGAGGTCCACACCCCAGGCCGCTGCTGCCTTGGAGTCAGGCAGGGTACAACCCCCTGAGGCCCAAGCTGTCCCAAACTGATGGATTTGCTGTCTCTTCTGGAAAGAAAGGGAAAGGAAAAAGAAGAAAGAGAGGAGATAGAAGGGCGGTGGGGAGAGAACAGAAGAGGGAGGCAGGGAGAGAGAGAACACACAGGTAAATTCCCCTCCAGGTTGCAGCATGCCTTTTCAGGTCTAGTCTCCCAACCCTGGAAGAGCCTTCTCAGAAATCCTCAGATGACAGGATGTAATTTTTTATATTCCACCCCCTTTAAGAAGTCTCTTTTTTGTCATACTTATTGCTGCTGACTTCCTAGCTATAAAATATTTCACATGCATGAGGCAATTTTCAGCACAAGATTTCCCCTGGTATTCCAAGGAAATAGAGTCAGGTGGACTAAGGGACAGTCAGCCAGAAAAATGTCTACAATTCAGGCCTGGCAGTACAGTTCTGGACCTGGCCTGTAGCTCTGTCACATTGTGAATAGCCACATAAAGGGATAAGAGAAGAAAGACTGGACATAGGCCTTGGAGGTTGCAAGTCCTCAGTGTCTACCCCAAAGAAAGCTTCACAAAGAAGAAATCCCAGCAAATAGATTCCATTTCCCATGGTTTAAAACCTGTAGTGCATTGTATTACAAGCAAAAGCAAAGTAGAGGCAGCTCTTTCCTGAAAAAAAAAAAAAAAAAAGAAGAAGAAGAAGAGTGGTAAAGAGAATGTAGGGGAAGATTATATTAAGAACATTATCTGAAATGAAATGAAACCTATACAGGGCCACAATGCTTTTATTCCTTTCTCTCAGCTGGAAGTTCCCTGTCTTGGCAATACCCTTTATTGGAGGATGAAGAAATGAGCCCCCCTTCCATATTCCATGCTTGGCCTGGTGGTTTAGGTTCATCATTGTTCCCAGTGCCCGTGGTCTTTTCCTTTTTCTGAAGGAGCTTGAACAAACTTATAATCATACACACAAGAAGTCCAAGGCTCTACCTTTTGCTATGCCCCAAACACTTCAGATAAAAAAAAAAAAAAAGCAATAGGAATTATAGGAAATTTCTTTTCTTTTTCATCCCCCCCTGCCTTTTCTCCCTTTTTCTTTTCTTATCTTTGGAAGCTCCCTTTTGAAGAGAGTGTAATTTGTCTAATTGCTCTGGAAATACAGAGGCTGGGTAGGGGGGAATGCAGTTCTCCAAGATAATTGCATTGAGTTTAGAATTCAGAGGGGTTATTGAGGGATTTCTGTTGCCTTCTTACACCCAGGGTGGGAGAGATGTGTTTAGATTCTAGCATTACTTTCTACCTTAAATAATTTGGGGTTCAACTTAACATTATCTAAATGGTTTTTGTGGTTAGGCCAAAAATACCTAAACATATATTATATGACAGTACTAGAAACAGCCCACACATGTAATATAGACAAAGTACAACATCCAACATATACACATTGTCTTCTGTGTCCATGAAACCCCTGACTTCTGTTTTCTTTTTTGCCTTGTTGAATCTCTGCAGAGCTTGTCTTTCTTTAATTGCCTGCATAAAGCTACACTAGCTCATTATCAAGAGAGCAAAAGGTGTGCTTTTCAGAAACATTCTGCTTCGTGGTCGAAATAATTTTATTTATCCAGAATATACAGTTTAATTCCTCTATCTACACTTATTTACATGGTTAAAATAACATTGGAAAAAGTCTTTCGAAAAGTTGAGGTCATAGATTTCAAGGCACCATTGATAGTGTCCACAGTTGCGCAAAAAAGTTCGTTTGTAAAAAAAAAGGGGGGGGGGGGTCCTTTGAAATGCAATAACTTACATGCAAAAAAAAAAAAAAAGCTTTACACATGAATCTTTTTTTGTTTCCGTTTTCCAAACTTCCCCATATGAATTCCTCTCTTTATGATTTTCTAAAACAGCAAAATACAGTAGTCCCAAAAAAGAGCAAGAAAGAGAACAGCTCATCTAATAGAGCGTCCCGGAGGCCAGCGCCAGCGGGTGCTGTAAAGAGCCGGGCGGCGGCAGGTGGGAATTGATTGAGGTGGCTGCGCTTGGGTACCAGGAAGCTGAGTTCTCCAGGTAGCTGGATGCAGGGGACTGGTTGGAGGTCGGAGGGTGGGCATGAGGGTGGTGGCTGAGAGATCGGGACGAGCCCTGGGGCTCCCACACCGCCGGAGACTGTGGCGAGTTACACGCCATAGGGTCGCTGGAGCTGGGACTGTGCTCCGGGGGCATCTCCCCGTTTTTCATGATCTTCTTGATCTTGGATCTTTTGTTCTGAAACCAGATTTTCACCTGGGTGGGGGAACAAAGGCACACGTTACCGGGACACTCAGAGGTCGCCCGCGCCTTCCCCGGGGCAGCGACTGGAGGCATCTTCGGGCCCCTAAGCAGCACGGCCTTGGCGTCTCCCAGCGGCTCGCAGCCTACTGCCCAGGGCTGGACCTGAGGCAAAGCGTGGAGCGCGGGCCCCAGGGGGCGCCCTGGCCGGCTGGACCCGCACGCACCGGCGACTGCAAGGGAACGACCCCAAGGCTTTTGTCTTTTGTGTGGACTTGGGGAGGAGAGTGCGTGTGCCCGAGGTCCGCAGCGGCGTGCGCGCACTTGTAGGCCTGCGCGGCGCCCAGATGGCCTCGCCGTGGAAGGTTTCACCAACAATGGCCTGAGCCCGACGGGGAAGGGGCGTGGGCCCGGCTAAACGCGCGCTGACGTTGAGGAAAAGGAACGATTTCCCAACCTTCGGCACAACTCCCTTCACTCTCCTCAGCTCCGTGAGGCTAGAATCCTCCTGCAGCTCTGGTGACGACTTGAACATTCTTTATACTTCTATAGGCCCAAGGCGGTTGGAGTGGGAGTGAAGGGAAGGGGACGATCCAGGAATATTTCCGCGTACAACAGCGCCCCCCACCTCGCGACCCTTAGGTTGCTACAGCCTAAAGCTCCCGCAAGAAAGGGGCTGGGGGGCATGACTCTCTAAGTTTCTCCCGCCCGAGGCGATGCTCTCGGCTTTTGCTAGGCCTGAGACCACCGCGAGGCCCCAGTCCCTGCTCACCCCGGGAAGGCTCACATCGCGAAGAGAATCAATTTCTCAAGGTTGCAAGACCGTCCTAGAAATACCCCCCCCCTTGTTTGCTTGCTAGGAAATTAACCCCCACTTCTGGAGTTCTGATGCATGGGGGCATCTTGGGACAAACGACGAATCCCGTCCCCACCGTTACATATTGGCAACACCCAACCTGACTCATGGAGGGAAGGGCGCGGGGGCTGGTGTCTCTCTTACTTTCCCGCGAGTACCGTCGAATCGGTTCCAGCCGGTCGGGACCGAACCCTGCGGCCCAGCCAGGCCTGCAGGCGAGGCGACCGCAGCGGGATTTACCTGTGTTTGAGTCAGTCCCAGCGAGGCAGCCAGCTCGGCGCGTTCTGGCAGGGCGAGGTACTGAGTCTTCTGAAACCTTCTCTGTAACGCGGCCAGCTGAAAGCTGGAATAAATAGTCCTGGGTTTACGAACTTTCTTTGGTTTGCCATTCACCATCCTCACCTCGGGCTCCGCCACTTCTTTCTCTGAATAATCAAAACAGACTAGGTTAGCGCTTTGGGGCAGACAATAGCCCTTCGCAGAAGGGCCTCAGGCACAGTCCTTGAGGCTTTTTTTTTTTTTTTTTAATCAAGTGATCTTTACTCTCCTTCCCCTTATCATCCGTCCGTCCCCCACGCTGTGTAAGAACCCATGCTAGGCAAGCACTATACCAAGGAGCTACATCCCCAGCCCACCACCTTTGCTTTCCAAAACCCAGAGAAATACGGCCTTCCCTCGAATCTTGGAAGACCTGGGTAGTCTCTGACTAATTCCCACTCTGCCCACTCCGGTTTTTCGATGCGCTTCTTATTGGCATCCAGAATTCTGCCCTTTCGGCGATTCCTATTTCTCCTGAGTTTCTTTTTATGCCCATCCTGTGCTCCCCGAGTTTCTGGGGCAAAAACTGACAATCCCTCCTGGGTTTTAAAGCCAGGAGGCCTTGGGCCGTGACCCGGCTTCTGCCGGCGTCTGTTGGGGCGCCCGCAGAGGCCAGACGCTCGGGCAGGGGAAGACGCTAACCGAGGTCTCCAAAGTTCAAAGACCCACAAGCAAACTATGCTCCTTCACTTCAGCTGCAAGCGGTCGGGGCCTCCGCAGACAGAGGGCCGATTATGCAGCCCCCATAATCTCACTACAGATCTGCGAAGGCACAGATGTGTCTGGTTTCTTTTACAAATAGACTTAATATGTTCTTGGCAAAAAAAAAAAAAATATCTTCCACTTGTGCCCGAAATAGAAATAGAGAGACAGTGAAAGGAACGATCTCTTTAAAAAGTTTAGCAAGAGTCACAGTGAAAAGAAATCTGTGGTGCGACATTTTCGCAGCAAAGGGGAGGCAGGTCAGAATGAATTTCTCATGTCATGAATGTAGATCCCGGTGTGGGTAGAGGGAAGACTTTTCCAACGCTTTTTTTTTTTTTTATACAAACATTCCCTGAAGCCTCAAGTCTCTTCCCCCAAAGTATTACCTATCTGAAACCAGTGGAGAACCTCTTCAGGGTGTGTGTGTGTGTGTGTGTGTGTGTGTGTCTGTCTGTCTGTCTGTCTTGGGAGATGAAGGGTGGAGAATGAGGGCTGTGGTCTCCATTCTGCCAAAGTAGGGGATTCTAATATTAGCAGGATTATTAACGTGCTAGTGGGGAGAGATCACCCTCGACCAGTAAAATCTATCCACCGAGACCTAATACCCCTCTCTTACCGCCGGGTTCACAAACCCTCTTGAACTCTCTGAGTAAGTTTCAAGGTGGACAAAAAATGAGGAGATGGCAAATTTAGGCTCAGAGAGAGTGAGAGAGCGAGAGGAATCCCTCCAACAACGTGACCTCTCAGCAACCCTCCTCCACCTTTAAAAGGCTTTTTGTTTTTGGAAATGCCTTGGATAAGCCGCAAAGCTTTTGCCTCGCTCCTCTCTGGCGAGCCACAGTTCCCCAACCCCCCACCCCAATATCGCGCTCGGGGCACCCGCACCACGCTGGCTCCTGGCGGTTCCCAGACTAATCCCGACAGTTTGAGGCAGCCTTCCATTCCTACTCGCACCAACCCAGCACACTTACCAAGAATTCCAACAACTAACCTTCCCTTTTTATTACGCAAACGCCACTAGGCTGCTTGTTTCTTCTCTCCACCCCTACTCTTTTTCCAGCCTAGCTGGCTTTCTGGCCAGGCGAGTTAGGAATACAGCGACTGAGGGATCCCGGAAGGTGCCGGAGGGAAGAGGCGCTAGTCTAAACCTCCGCAGGGTTCTTCCACTAAGGGGGAAACTTCAGCGCCTAAAGTGCTGGCCCGAGAACCTCTCTTGTTTGCAGAGTCAGGGTCCCCACTCCCTTCTGCCGATTGTGCCTTCCATTGCTGTGGACTCGTGGCCCCCAATCTACCACTCTACTCCTCATCTCCGGAGTCCTGGTCCCGGGTATCTGCCTCCCGCCCCCGCCCCCATACCTGGCTGGCTGGTGGTGCTCGGGACGCGGTTGTAGGCACCGCCGTACTGGTGGTAGGGGCTGGCGTAGCTGTAGTCGGCGTAAGCTTTGGCTGGGTAGTTCCCGGCGGAGCCGTTCACGCCGTGGTACTGATACTGGTAAGGGTTGAGCGCTTTGCCATAGGAAGCTGAGGTAGGAGAGCAGTAGCCATGCGGGGCTCCCCCCGTGGGACTGTAGTAGTCGGAATCTGTGGCCGACGACTCCGGCAAAGTTGGCGATTCCTGAGACGGATGGTGCATGGCTGCAGACGTCTGGAATGGAGCTTGGAAGTCACCGGATCGGATGCTCGGGACCCTTCTGTCAAACACTCCTGTCATCGCTCACAGGCGGCGGCGGCTGTCCTTGCTGCTGTGGCGGCGACTGCTGCCCGAGTTGGTTGTAGGGCTGCTCTGGTCTAAGCAGACATGGCTGTGGGCGCGAGGGAGGAGGAGGAAGAGGAGGAGGAGGAGAGTAGGAGGAGGCGGCGGCGGCGGCGACGAGGAGGAGGCTGGGAGTCGTGGAGGCTCTGTCTCCAGCAAGCTGACTGCTGGCTGAGGCGCAGCACTGCCTTGGTTAAATCCTTAATTGCGCGCTTACGCACAGCGGGGTGGATCAGGTTCCATTGGCCAGGGCCTCGGGAGCAGCAGCAACACCCTAACTCGTCCAACTAGTTTTAGCACAACAAAGCATTGCTTAAAAAGAGAAGGGTGGCGGGGGAATGAAGGGGAAGTGCGCGCACGCGCGAGTGTGTGCACGCGTATGTGTTTTGTTGCTGGTTGGGGGAGGGGGGTCCCCGTCAATCTGTTTTTAGTGAATACCAGAGACAAGGCAGAGGCCCAACACCCAGCTCTGTGATGTCTGGATACACTGTGTTCCAATCTGCAGCCTCAAAAGTGCACGTTTCGAGGATGAGGTCGGTGATGGTTTCTCCTTGCTCTCCACCTTCCTGCCCCTGTGAGCTCCACCAAGGGCTCAAGAGTATAGAATTGAACACATTACTGAAATGGAAAATCAAGGAAAATAAATTTAGACCAAGGAGAGAAAGAACGTGGAGCAGTTTTTTCTTTTCTTTCTTTCTTTTTTAAAGTGTAGTGTTGGGAAGCAAGTTGTAACTTACTTGTATTGAAAGTTGGGAAGGAGACAAATATGTAGCAAGCATTTCCTTTGCACGAATTGAGTATCTTTTAGATACAGCTGCACAGAGAGAATCCCTGCTGCCCATAAAACTGTTAAAGGCAGAAGAGTTCCTGTAACCTAAGTCTTTACATGGTCTTAAAAAAAAATCATTGTTTTACTCATAAATAACTTAATAACGCCCAAATCCTCGTTGCTGGCTTCCAAGAAGAGCGGGAAACCCAACTTTTGTTCAATATTCTTATCTCTTTGGAATTCATTGAACTAGAGAATTTTAACTCTGTTCAGTAACCACAGACTCTTGCAAAAGTGAGTGAGTCCACGTGTAACCTGTTATGCCTGCCGACCAAATGGGAACTCACTTGGAGAAGATGGGATAGTAGAGATCAAAGCCCTTTTGGGAATTCAGATGTCCCCCTCCTGGCTTCTTGGACCCTGCACTCTAGGCCCCACCTCTCCATTCTTCAGGTCCAGGTTCCTTGTACCCTCTCCCTTTGTTTTCCCAGAGGGAGAAGACAGCTTAGTTCAAATACAAAAGGAGAAAGAGATCAAGAATCATATACTTGGTACACACAAGCCAAAGTTTATTTTTTATTATGTGCTACTTTTGCTTTAGTAGTGATCCAGTGGGGGGTTAGAAGTTTAACATAAGTCTCCCCGACTCTCCACTTCCTCTCCCTTCAAATAGGAAACTTCAGGAGCTGGATTCTGATTTGGGACTTTTCTGCATCTTCCACTTTGGTGCCCAAGGCCGGGAACCTGGGAGCTCTACTGGGTGTTTAGGATGGGAACATTAGGCCTTTCCTCCTCTTCTCTCCCAACTGAAGATGCAAGCATCTGCACCAGTTTTGCCTATGTTAGTTAGCTTTATTTAGGCCATGGAGCTACCCAACCCAGAACAAGAAGAGTGTGTCTGGAACTTGGAGCAAGATGCTCCAACTCTGAGCATCACAGCACATGCATCAGCTCCTTGCTACTGATGTCTGGGCACTACAAAAGCACAGCTATTGTCCTACTTCCTAGGGTATGTGTGTAGGGGGGCGACTTTAGTGCGGGGTGCACACAAGGAAGCAGGAATTTCACAGCACCAATCTGCTCCCCCTCCCCCCCAGCCAGGATCGCTTTCTTGCTGCGTTGTGGCCCTGGGTTTCTCTTCTGAGACAGTCATCCAGGCAAACAGCCCCTCTTGGAGCCAGCCTTGAACCTGTGCTATTCATTTCTGCGCTGGTGTTCACCCTCTGGCTTCAGGTTGTGAGGAGCATCAAGGCAGCAAGGAAACAGTGTCGACCCTACTGAGCTGCGAACGTGGGCTCTCTGTTCCCATCGAGTCACCTCATACACAACCTGCCTAATTGCACAAATTGCTTCCCCCAAATAAATGCCAGAGGCAGGTCAAAGCACCTTCCAGCAAAGTCAAGTGGCCCAAGGAGCTGGGCTGTCCTTCCATTGGTCCTCCCACCCCAACATCTCCCTTAATAGAGGTTTAAGCTTAGCAACATGGAGGGAAATATGGTTAATAAGGTTATACTAATCAGTATGCTCCTTGCAGGGCCCCTTGAACCTTACTGAGAAGGCAGAACCCATTGGAAACTGATAGAATGGGGGCAAAATTTTAAAGTTTAGGATCTAGTTGAACAATTTCTAGGTCTTGTTTAATTTCACCTCTTACCTCCCCTCCTCTGTGGTCAAAAGACATTTTCGCCCACATTGTATAAAAAAGTGAGGCAGGAGGGAAGAACTTAACTTCTTTCTTTGGATTCCTAAAGCGTTATGTTAACCCTCTTGGAGATTCGAGTCACTTGTGCCAAGTTTGTTTCTGGATGAGACCAAATCTGGGTGTGTCTCTGAAGGTCCAGATTCTCAACTTTTTTGACAGCTTCTTTTTCAGGCTCCCCAGGCGTGCACACGCCTGCACATACACGCGCTTGTGCGCGCGCGGGCACACACACACACACACACACACACACCCCTTCCTTAAACGAAACGGGAGGGAGAGCAGGCGCCAAGTTAAAAGCAGCAGGAGTTTGTTAAAAATATATGCATCATCACTTTGTTTTTACAATATAGTCACTGTGGCTCTATGCACTGCTGGTCCTGCTGCAGGGCTGGCAGTGGCTTCAGACCCACACTTGGGCCGCACACACACTGGGTACTGGGGCTCTCAAGGCTGCAGTTCTTACTGGTATTGTGGGGTAATTTTTAACACCAAGGCCTGGAGCTTTGTCCAGAAGGCCAGCGGGCGGTACTGCTACTCTCAGATCCCATCAATGGACCCGGCCGTGGAGGAACAACTTCACAGCATCAGATTCTTCCAGCAGTGCGCTCCCCACTGAGACATGTAGGAAAAATGTAAGTAATTTATCTTTTAGTAGCCGAAATTTGCAAAGGGTGTGTGTGTGTGAATAGGGGACACTCTAAGAGAAGACCTAAGAGAAGTGCAACTCTTTACCACGAGCGCCACCCAGTGTCCTTCAGAAACAGAGTACAAATGGCAAACTTTGTAAGAGCTCTGAGCTGGCTGGACAACTCTGGATGGTCCTCCAGGTTTGAGCCCAGGATCAGGTGGGGTTCTTTCTCTCATCTTTCAGTAGATCTTTCTTCCCAGCCCTTCACTCTTTCTTTCCATTTTTTTTTTTACTTCTTACATATTCATGCATTCCATTTTTGAGTGATCCTCTCTTGCACCCTATTTCAATTCTTATGTGCTTTGGTCAGTTTTCTCAACTGGGGTGACTGGAAGACATTGAATGTGACCCTCTTTTCCTAGACTGTTATGAAGAAATAGGTCTTGTCTATATGAGGAGCTGGGTAGGCTTCACTCCCACGGGTCATTCACTTCTGTCTTTGTCTCTGCCCCCACCCCCCCTTATCTGGGGATAGTGTGTGTGTGTGTGTGTGTGTGTGTGTGTGTCTGAGTTTACAAGGAGAATACAATACGGAAGGAGGAG
>NW_026000142.1:2717939-2740414 GCF_001458135.2 Marmota marmota marmota
TAAGAGACAGGCTCAAGAGTATAGAATTGAACACATTACTGAAATGGAAAATCAAGGAAAATAAATTTAGACCAAGGAGAGAAAGAACGTGGAGCAGTTTTTTCTTTTCTTTCTTTCTTTTCAGTACTGGGGTAGTGAGCTATGTCCCTAGCCCCTTTTACTTTTTATTGTGGAACAGGGTCTTGCTAAATCTCTGAGGCTGTCCTACAAATTTTGATCCTTATACCTCAGCCCCCTGAATTTGGGGGGTTACAGATGAGTGCTACACAGGGCAACTGGGGGATAACAGCAGCAATAGCTCCATATTTTTCTGGCCCTTCTGGAAATCTATTTGTTTGTAGATGTGGTTCCAAAGGTATAGTATTCCTTCCTTTGGACTTGTAGTTCAGACAACAAAATGTACTTGAAAAATATTTAATTTATGAACTTAGTATCTTTTAAATGTGGAAACTTTCATTTATTTAAGACATTTACACACCATTCAAATAATTCATGTAAATAAACAACTGCATAATATGATGCTAATATTATTTACATGCACACTTGATGTAAACTATGCTTTTCAGGTTTAGAATTTCTATCAGTGGCATAACTGTCTTTTTAAACTTCTGTTCTTGGGCATAGGTGTACTTCAATTTTTATTTGTAATGGTTTATCTATTGCTTTTCTTTATTTGTCCAGTGAAAGATGCTGTCAGAGCAGTTTACTCTTATTATGTTTTTATTGATCATGATCCATCTAGCATGATTTTCAACCCAGAAATCTCAAACACAAACAAAACTGGTTAAGTCATACATTCTATGGAGGTAGGTCTAAGTAATCATTATATTTACAATGGAGTCACATTTATCTTTGAGTTAGGGCACTAAGGCCATTTAATAACCTAAGGTAATAGTCCTGAAATATTCAATATGATAGTTATACAGAAAAGACAAATGTGTCTTTCTTTTTATATCACCCATGAATTGGGGTGATATAAAAATTTCGGAGTGAAGATTGTAAAACTAGTGAAGGCTTTCAAAACTCTTACAAGTTGTTGGTCATTGGTTTGAGCAATGTAGGTGAATGGCCTATGTCTCCCCGTACAGGGCCTAGCACTCTGGTTTGGAAGTGACATAGACAGGTGGTTTATTTTCTGGGTTAGCAAAACTCTTTACTTCCTCACCTAGATTCAAAGATCTTCCTTTGAATGCTCTTATGAGGCTTAACGAACCAGGCCTAAGCCAAAATGCTTAGAAACCCATATGAATCAACAATAAGCAAACTCATGGAGGGAGAAGAGGAAAAACCATACAGAGGCAATGGAAAGGATAAATGTAAAGGATTTTTCCCACATCAAAGTTAATTACAATACCCCCTTGCCTGCAAGAAAAATGTGTTTGGAGTTAAATAGTATCTCCAACAAAGTAATCTCAAAGGATTCACTCTTAGGCAATTATATAAATATTCTGAATAAATTAAAAATCCCCAGAGGGAAAAACTATTTTCCACTTAATTCTATCTAATAGAATTTTTCACTTTGTTCCAAATGATGATGCAGATCATAGATTTCTACACATTTTGTTTTTATAATTAAGAGCATTAAAATATGTTTATTCACTTAAGTTAAACATTGCTAGCTAGGAAAAGGCTTTAAGTATCCACTCAAATCTATTCTCTATGAGATGATTTTAATATATCACAGCTGAAAACACTTCAAGTTCATCTAAGTAGGAAGTAAATGGGATTATATTATTATATGTCTTTGCAAACTGAAATCCAGGCATATTCGTCATCCTAACTCAGATTTCATCTTCCTGTAAGGAAAGTTTGGCTGTGATCCTATTTATAAAATCTTTATTCTTCCTAAACATATATAAATATTCCAATTAAAAATGCCCCTTTTAGAATTAAAAGAAAAGTAATCAGCAGACAGGAATTCAAAGCAATGATCCAGCTCTGGCAAGGAAATAACAGGAGTAAAGCTCAAGTCATCTTTAATAACATCCTAATTCCAAGATCAATTTGGAATTTTAAAGTTCACTGATCTTAGGCCTCTGTATTTTATGACCTGACAATACTGTGCAAAAAAAAAATGTAGAAAACTACTTCTAAAGTAAAACACATCCAGATTATTCAAACACCAAGAGCCAGGTAAAACTTGGCCCAGAACATATATGCACAAGGGCACATAATACAATTTTATGGGTATTTTTGCACTCTGCCTTAATTATATCATTTTAATAGATTAACAAACAGCAAGAAAACACAAAACCTTTTCCACAGCTGTGTTTACTACCTTATACCTTTTATAAAGAAAAAAATTCTTAAACAGGCAACCCCAGTTTGAGATAAAAAGTTCCCCTGCTGTGATACACAGCATAATCAGTCGAAGGCACAGTGCCCACCTGGACTTGCATCCTTCTGTGCTCCTGTAGAAGAAAAATTAAGGCAAAGAAAGGAAAAGTCAATAGCTTTCCAAGTAAAGTGCAGCTGACACTGCAATGGAGTCACTTTAAAAAATCATGGGCAGAAAATATACTTTGCTGGCAGCCAGATCTTAGTAATATTCAATTTATAGAGTCAGCTCTCTGTATCCACGTGTTCCACATCCTCAGATTCAACCAACCTTAGATGATGTATTTTGGGGGAAATTACATTTGTGCTGAACATAATACTTTTTTCCCTTGTGTTATTCCCTAAACAATATAGGAACTGTTTACATAGTATTTCATTGTACTATGTAATATAAGTAATCATCTAGAGATGATTCAAAGTATAGAGAGAATGTGGGTAGTTATATGGGAACACTGTACCATCTTATAGGGACTTGAGGGTGTATAGATTTTAGTATTATGGATGGGGGCAGTGGTTCCTGGAATACAGAGGAATGAGTATATAGCCTATGGGGAGTTAAGCAAAATTTTAATTTTTCAACATTTAGTCTTCAGTTTTATTTTATTTCATTGTCTCAGTATAGCAGGCTCTCTGCCAGTGCATGTAGTAATGTACGTGTAAACATATACATTTATATAATTTATCACTGCATCTAAGTGTGTGTCCCTCTACCTCTTACTAGGCCTAGGAATAGCCAATCTTAGAACATTTGGCATCCTAGTGTATAATTTTGGACATGTAATTGCAGGTACCCAATTCTGTGTGCATTTTTTAAGCCCCCAGCCCGACTAATGTATGCATTTTCAATTGGTTACCTATGAAATCAAGGAACACTTTGGTTGCTGCTACAACTTTTCAACAAACCTCACTTCACAGGTAACCTACTATGTGTCTGCATTCACTATTGTTAGTTTAAAATGGGATTTAAATCCTTAAATCCAGAATTTTTCCAGGAATCCTTGGAGCTATAAAGTGGAGAGATACTTCATATGAAACTGAACTTCAGCGAGGCATAGAATATATACAGACATTGCATTAAATACTTTCCTAGAAAAAGAAGTGAGGGTGGAACTCAACAAATCAAATAAACATATGAGAGATACAGGCAAGGATAATCATTTCCATACATGGGGAGATTCTGTACATACTATGGGATGGATGCACTGTTTTCCCTACACTTTCCCATTCCCTTCTTGGTTATTTGAGTCTCTCACTGCTTCAGGGTATAGTGTTTTTTATAGCTTTTTCACACTTGCCATTTAAGAGTTTCAGACACTTTCAGGGTCACATTATAGAGTAACTGTGCTAGGTTGTTGGTAGTTAACATGCATAATAAACTTGGAGAGGATGGGAGAATTTTGTATAATTGAAGAATAGATGAATCAAAGAGATCATCTTTGCTACAATGAAAATATTTCTAATAGAATTACTCTTGAAGCCTGTCAAATAGGCATAAAACTGATATCTAATAATTATAATTGCCTGGTAAATTTTCATGACTTTTAAGAACCATGGAAAAGATTAGAAGAGAAATAAGCAGAAAAAAATGGCAAAAAGATAATGGAATCATTTTGCTCTCTCCTAACTAGAATAATCATTGGGTTAACAGTTAAGAAAAAGCATTGTGCACTCAACGATTTTGCACTCTGCCTTAATTATATCATTTTATTTTATTTTTTAAATTATATCATTTTAATAGATTAACAAACAGCAAGAAAACATAAAACCTTTTTTGGGGGGGGAATACCTCTTAAAGAAGTTGGAGTGAATGGAGTAGCAGATTCTAAGGATTGTTCTCTTCTTCATGACTTTCTTTTATAAGGGTCATTCAACTCCAGTCTGGCTCTAAATGCCACAGATTAAGAAAAATATTCTTTAAATTCTTCTGTTACATTATTGGGCCCCATTCCTCTTCGCAGTCTTATGGTGAACATTTGGCATGTCTTTTGCAGATTTTATAGACCATTAAATGGTATTTTCCAAAGGGATTTCACATATAACTCACTTCTACTTTCACAGTAGCCTTGTGAAGTAGCTATGTCAGGCTGTTATGGGTGGTCCTCAAGTTTTATATATTTGCCTTTCATTTACTTGAACTTGCTCATGTTCCATATTGGCACTCCTACCCCACCCTTTATTGCTGGTTTTGAGCAGTGATGTGGTGGCACTGCTGCCAGCCACTGCTGTTGGGAGTAAAGAGCCTGTTCTTTGAGGACTTGTACGAATGGTGCCAAGTGTGTGTCCCTCTACCTCTCACTAGGCCTAGGAATAGCCAACCTTAGACTTGCTGGCTTCATGTAGGGCTGCAGTGTCCTCCCACCTTGCCAGTCTCTTTTCCTCCCTATGGCCATCTTTGGGATCCTTACGCTTTCTAGGGATATGGAGGCTAGACCCAACCTTTAACTCTCGTCTCTGAGGGCAAATGTGCTCCTGAGAAAGGGATGTGTCTGCTCCGCTCTCTCACATCCATGAAAGACAAGCTACCTCACTTGGTTTCCAGGTGGTTGGAGCAAAGGGAGGTAGCATTGACAGGAACCACAGTTAGGGATTATATATTAATTTAGCTCTGTGGGAATGGATATCTACATTCAATACATTCATTTTGAATAAAAGGTTCTCCTGAAATACTTATTTGTCAAGATTAATACACTGAGGCCCCAAAAGTCCACTTTAATAATAAAAATCATAATTTGCCTAGAGTATTAAACACTTTTTTAAAACCTCAGGACATTCTTATATAATTTAATATTTACCTTTTTTCCTCAATATTTAATAATTAATATTTAAGAATATTTACCTTTTATTATTAAAGGATAAAAATAATGCAGGGAGAAACCTGATTTCCTAACTTCTTATTTGACATACACTATGTGAAACTGTGTTGTTACTTAAGAAGAGTCAAAATTTCCCATAATCAAAAGGTGATCTGTCTATACACACATAAGAGTTGGCCATAGACTGAAGCAAACTTGCTATTCTTTTTTTTTTTTTTTAGAATTTTCTTTAGTGTTTATTTTTCAGTTTTCAGTGGACACAACATCTTTATTTTTATTTTATGTGGTGCTGAGGATTGAACCCAGGGCCCTGTGCATGCCAGGCGAGAGCGTTACCGCTTGAGCCACATCCCCAGCCCCTTGCTATTCTTTTAATATAAAAAAATAACCACCCTCAGTAGGCATTTTCTGTGTGCTAAATGTCTTTCATGCATTATTTCATTTACTCTTTACAACAACCTGTAAGGAGGTGCTGTTATTATACCATTCTATACAGAGAGATCAGGAAATTTAATGATGATCTTATGACTAATTCAGAATAATATTTCCATTGCTCATCTTCTTTTCTTTGTATTTGTATATCTAAAGACATATGCAATAGTGTCTCCTTCAGTTGTAATGATTATCAATAGTTTCCTTTTCCTTTAGTGAATATCATTTTTCTTTGGAATCCAATTGTTAGATATAAGCATCCACATCTTAGCAAATTGATTTGAAATGTGCTGTGTATCTGGGATAGGGAGTCTCTAACACTGGAACACGGAAATTCAGGGGCAAGTTTTTCAACAGGAAGTTTAATTCTACTAACTTGGGCACATAAAGAAAA
The DNA here is from genome assembly GCF_001458135.2 of Marmota marmota marmota. NCBI lineage: Eukaryota > Metazoa > Chordata > Mammalia > Rodentia > Sciuridae > Marmota > Marmota marmota. The sequence continues at coordinate 2,723,916 of NW_026000142.1, forward strand.
CGCATGTTCTCACTTAAGCATGGAAGCTAAAATTGATCTAAAAGGGAGTGAGAATAGAATAGTGGCTACTAGAGTCTGGGAAGGATGAGTGGAGAGACAATGGTTAAGAAGTACAGAAGTGCAACTGGGCAAGAGGAATAACTTCTAATGTTGTATTGCACAATAGGATAATTATGGTACACAACAATCAAACATATATTTTAAGATACCTAGTAGCGGGAATGCTTAATGACCTTAATACAAAGAAATGATAAGTGTCTGAGGTATGGATATTCCAATTATCCTGATCTGATCATTACACATTCTGTACATGTATCAAAATGTCACACTGTATCCCATATCCCATAAATAAGTATAATGACTATGTGTCACTCAAGAACAAAAACATATTTAAAAAAAGAAGGCTTAATTTATAACTGATATTACACATCAGTGAGCAACTGGTCCCTGGAACTGAGGACAAATCCACAGGGAGCTTAGCAGGACATCCTGTCTCTCAATGTGCCTCCATTATTTCCTTACCCTTCCTCTTCACACTCATTCACATATCACACGGCTATCTGCATACTATTCTGGCAAATTTTCACATTGTTTCTTATCCAAGTTGTGTTGGATGACATGTAATTTAACATCCAAACCTGGTTAGGCTGAGGCAGGAGGATCTCAAGTTCAAAGTCAGCTTCAGCAAAAAGTGAGGTGCTAAGCAACTCAGTGAGACCCTGACTCTAAATAAAATACAAAAAAGGGCTGGGGAGGTGGCTCAGTGGTTGAGTGACCCTGAGTTCAATCCCTGGTACCAAGAAAAAAAAAAAAGGAGATGGTAATAATTGTACTATGACAGCAGAAGTAAACTGGAATGGTCCTGACCAAATCTTGATTTTGTGGTATTTTTATAACATTCCAAAGTCCTTTAGGAGGCTGTCTCCTGTCCAGTAGCCTGGAATCATGGAAATTTGGTTGGAAGAGCAGAAATTTTCTAGATGCCTGAGGGCTGATCTACTTAGCAGATTAGGAATGGCCAGGACCACCCCCTGTGGTTGAGCAGGTTGTACACTGCAAAAGCATACCACAGTGAAGAGGTAATGGGAGTTGAAATCTACCATATGCCCAGATAAGGGACTGCATCTGATCTGAGAAAGGGGCATCTGTTTCTAACTCACACAAAGGTACCACAGAGGCTGATGGAATCCCTGAGTATAAAAAAGTTCAGTCCCTTGTCTAACTTTTCCTAAGTGTTGTCTCTATATCCCTTCCTTCATTTCCATTATTATCTTTTTAATAGTCTTGGCAGAAATCATGCCTTTATATATTTCTTAGATTGCTTAATTTAAATCCCCCACATAATAGAAAACTTCAGAGGATTGAAACCTGAGGTTTTGAAATGCTCAAAATTATACTGAAAGGTTTTATTTTCTTTTCAAGTTTCAACTTTCCTAAGGCTTTTCAAAATCCAGTATATATAGAGAGGATAAATGTGCCTAAACTGACCATGAATTAAAGGGGTGCATTTCTTTTCTTCTGTGAGGTGCGCCCTGTACAACAAAGATCTCTCTTACTGCCAAGGCTTCTTCAAAGAATGAAACTTTGAGGACTATTACCTTTCACAGAACTTTTAAAATGTACTCCCTGCCCTTGCAAGAGAAATGATTATCTGGTATAATTAACATTGGACCATAGACCCAAAGAACAATGAATATTTCGAACAAAAATTGCTTTTGAGAATCACAGTCCTATTCTGGGCTTGAAGACATTCATGTAGAAAATTAACAGAATTTTAATAAAATTCTTTGGATAGAGAAAATTAGATGAGGAATGCCAGTTTGTCTTATAAGTTGCTCGAGCAGATCTGTCATAACAGACATTGCCCCAGATTGTGGAACCCTTTCCTTCTAACATCTTTTAATGGTAGTAGAACTTACAATGCCATAATTTCCTTTCACTTTTGACAGTGTTATACTATCTTTATAGACTTACACTGACAGCAATTCATCTAGGCATCATTAGATCATCTCACCTGACTTTTGCGTGGCGCACATCATTACATTATGATGGCGCTATACAATTACCAGTGAAATGAATAGGGTATTAACACGATCACTGAAGAAGTTAGCACATACAGATATAGCATCCTGCATTTGAAAGCATTTTATGGCTATTAATTAGTCTGCCCAAGCTTCTGGGATCCAGTGAAACTTACTTCTCTTTTTTCACCAAGTAGGATAATGAAAGGGAGTAACTTAGACAACATCACAGGAATGGGCAGTGGCTGAACTTTTCATAACTTCTTTGACTTCTTTAAGCCTAAGAAAATTAGGTGTAAGGATTTATAGTGACTAATCACTATCTTAAAAGGCCCTACATGTGAGAAAACTCCACTTAATTTTGGAAGTCTCCTTTTCCTATTTTCCTTTTACGTGATTGTCACAGCAACGGGTGAGAGTCAATTCTAGGTTTTGGTAGATAGAAAATCTGGAATTATTTAAAGGATCTATCATAACAAAATGGAATTGATTTGGTTTGAGGGGAAAAAAATCAACATCAGGATAGCTCTTCAGGAAATGGGGCAATCCAAGGATGATATATAAACAACTTTAGGACTTCACAATTGAACCTCAATACTTCCTTCACATTTCTTTCTAAAACGTTTCACAAAGATTATGCCCTACCAATGACATCCCAGACTTGGGAGACATGGTGTTTGAATAGGATGGGATGGACTAATTAATTTTTTTTCCAAACTCTATCATTCGTCTGCTTTCTAATTTTAAGATGATAAAATTAAGTAGTTGTATGAATTGGTTAGAATTTTATAAATTTTCTGAGTCTCAGTTTTTTTTTTTCATTTATACACTTACAAAGCAAACATTTATCATAGAATTATCATTCGAGTAAAATGAGATGACAGATGTAAACTCTTAGCTTTGGACTTGGGCATAGAAGACACTCAAAAAGAAGGAACAATTTGTATAATTCAGGAGACCTTGAGTGGTCTGGGAACTAGAACAGAAATTGGTGGCTTGTGAGTGGCACTTGATAGAGACATTTCCTCACTCTTGGCAATTCTTCTGCTGGATGGGACAATATTCCAGAGTCTCTGAGGCTTTCCCTTGGATAGCCTCTGCACTGATTCAGCAGTGAAATTTTGTTGTGCCACTGTATAGAACCTATGGATGGATCCAACCCAGTTTATCTACAGTGCACACCTGTACTCCCTGTTACTCAAAGGCTGAGGCAGGAGGATCACAAGTTGAAGGCTAGCCTCAGCAACTCAGAGAGACCCTGTCTCAAAATAAAAGAAACAAAAAAGGCTGGGGATATAGTACTGTGGTAGAGTGCCCCTGGGTTCAATCCCTACTACTAAAAATTAAAAAAAGAAAGAATCAGTTTACCTAACTTTGAGTAATATTATTACCAAATCTCCTCTCCACACTTGCAAAAGGTTGAAACCAAATAAGAAGAATACTATTTTCATTTTAATTGGATAATGTCATAACACCTGGAATTTCCCATATATCCATATATATTGGCCCACTTACAGCCATACTAATTTTGTGACAAACAAGTATTTTTAATCAAATGAGACTTTGAGGTGAGGAATATTGCATCTTTGACATCTTAGGCACAGCCTTCAGTCTTTCCTTACACCTTGGAATTTCCTCTTTTCCCTTTACTCCCAACCTGAGTGCCTCATTCTCAGGCCATCTCATGCCTGGTGATTGCAATGGCCTGCAATTGGTCCTCTGACTTTAGGTCTCTCTGTGCTCTACTCCAGCCACCTCACCGATGATAGCTACTTCCTCGGAGATCAGGTCTGAGCTCCACATCATGGCACCAGAGTCTTCCAGAATCTGTCCAAGCCTGTCAAACCAGCATATCTCCATGCCCTTTGAGCTCCCCAGTCTCATTTGTTCTGTCTGGTTGATTTCCTCCTTGTTTGCTGATCATATTTTCCACCTCTACATCTTTGGCTATTCTACCCCTACCTATATCAGAAATTGGTGTCAGAGGGACATGCTATTCTAATTTTAGGCAGAAGGGGATTTTATACAGTGTATTGGGTGCTTAAAATTGTCAGAAGGACTGGAGGAAGAGCCCAGTTTGGGCTTCCAGTTACAACTCCTGGAGCACTGGGAAAGCTGGTGCCAGGAAGATTGACTTTGTAACATGCTGCTAGACTCAAGGATCAGGAACTGCTGCCTCTCAACCAAAGCAGCTGGAGAAAAAAACACTAGAATGCATTTGGGTGAACCCTTCCTTTTATATTTATAAAAAGTATATTTTTTTAAATAAAAATTTATACTTCCATATCCTATCACTGTCAGTAAAGAGCCAAAAGGAATATAAAAATGGTTTCCCCCTTTCTTCTCTTTCCTACACAGAATACAAGGCATGCAGTTCATTCTGTATTACAGAATTCTGGTTGCAAAAAAGTCTTAGTGAACATGAAGGCAACTGTAAATTGAATGAGGGGCGTTTTAGAGAGCTAGTCTGTGGTTTTAACAGCAGTCCCTGCTGACATCCCCAAAGTCTGCCCTCTTCCTTCTCTGTCCACAAAAATTGTATTTGTCCATTTCAAACCTCAATCCAAATGTCTTCTGCTCCAAGAAATAGCAAGCAATGTTAGTGATAGATCTTTATACATCCTAATTATCCTTATCCCACATTGCTGAGATGGTAAATAGGTGGTTCACACAGCCACGCCCTGTCCCAGTCATCCCACTTGAATTGCAAGATTAAAACGTAAGATTTACTTAGCCTGGAATTGGCCTCAGAATCCTTTTTATCACAGTACTCAGGTCAACCTCAATCAACTGATTAGAGATGAGGCCTCAGATAAGCTCAGTTTGCATCCCTGATGTTGACGTTTTAGGTATCAGGACAGCCTTGGATTACATTAGGTTGAAATTCTGACTTGATGATGGATCCCTGCCATAGTTTGATGTTCTGCAATAAAGACACCTGTGAATTTATGGGGGAAAGTGAATAGTTTTTGAATCATCAAATTTTACATCTAGAAAGGGCTAAGAGATAACCTGGTATAGCTCATCATCTGTAGGCGTGAAAGGTATTATACCTGGCTTTAAGAATGGATAAACCAAGGCCCAGATAACTTAGGTAAACGTCTAAAGTTACACGGATAATATATAATATAATATTTTATCTGATAACCAAACGTTACACTTCAAAATGGAATTAGAAATGTATCTTTCAAATTTTTCATGCTTTTTATTATTGACCATTAATTCAAATGTATAAAATAGAACCCTAGAAACTATTTCTTTTTTCCTTATTGAGGATTGAGCCCAGGGGCCCTCTACCACTGACTTACATCCCTGGCCATCCCCCTTTTTAAAAATTTTTATTTTGAGACAAGGTCTAGCTAAGTTTCCCAGCTGTTCTTAAGCTTGTAATCCTCCTGACTCAGCCTCCTGAGTGACTAGGATTACAGGTGTGTACCACCACACCAGCCTAGTAACTGAAATTTTCTTCTCTTTGCTCTTTTCTTTTCTGTCAAGGAAATAATTCAAAATCACTAAAGTAACATCTGTTTGAGATTAGAAACTATAGTGTTGCTTTTTGTTTCCAAGTCCAACTTTGAGAAAAGTTGCAAAATAGGTGAAACTTATCTCAGTCAATTCCTGTGTTAAACCTCTATCTTTTTTTTTCTTTCTTCTTTCTCTGGCTTCCCAAGATTGTCTTAGGTATACTTAAGTTTACCAATGGGCATTTACTCTCTGGGAATTTGCCCTGTATTATAGAACTTTTTCATTTACCATCTTCCAGTTTTTCAGAGCACTGATCTGTCACTTGCCTAAAACCCATGAAATAATGAAGGTTTTGTATCAATATTATCGTAGTGACTTTCCTTATTTGCCTTTACATGGCCCGTGAGTTTTCTATTGATGCCATTACAATAACCACAAACTTAAAATAACTCAATTTATTATCTTCTGGTCTGTAGGTCACAAGTCTGGTATTAGTCTCACCAGACTAAAATCAAGGTGTGGGTAGGCTGGGTTCCTTCTGAAACCTCTAGGGGAGAATCCATTCACAATCAGGAGGTGGTTTTTCAAATTCACAATCTTCTCATCTCTGGTTTGTAGACTTAATCACATCTATGGAGATCCTTTTGCTACTTAAGGTATTTTTTTTACAGGTTCCAGTGAGTAGGACATTGACACCTTTGGGTGGCCACTCTTCTACCTGCCACACTTGGCTTCCACGCCACTATCGCTTCTTGATCTAGTTTTCTCTCTTTGTTTTCTGCCTTTGTTCTTTCCTTTTATCCTTCTTAACACACTAATGAGCATCTATTCCAATGATACATTTATAGGTTATTGGGGATATGGAAATGACAAAGGCATGGCCCTTGCCTTCAAGTTACTATGTGGCAGTTCTCCTTCTCTTCTGATTGCAGAAAACGAAGATAGAAAATTAGATCAGGAAGTGATCCTGGCATGGAAGCCAAGTGTGGCAGGTAGAATAATGGCCACCCAAAGGTATCAATGTCTTACTGGAACCTGTTAAAAAGTTACCTTACATAGCAAAAGGGGCTCTGCAGATGTGATCAAGTTTATAAACCAGAGATGAGGAGATTATTCTGGATTATTTGAGCGGGCTCAGTCCAATCGTATGAGCCCTTGAATACAGAAGGGTGGGTCAGAAGACAGGATATGTCCTATTCCTGCAATAGGTCATTCAGTGCTGCAATTTTCTTCACATGAGCCTGTTCATGCTCATGATCCCAGATTTTACTTCTTTTTTCCAAACCTCTGTCCTGAATTCCAGTTAAACATCTTCAAGTGGACATTTCCATTCATTTCATAATTACTCCCACCTTAATCAGGATGGCATTCATCATGGTGCTTTGGAGTTTCTGTTCTCAGCGAGTCCAAGCTGCTCCTGATCGTAAAGGTGGTGATCAATCTTGACTACCTTTTGCCTCTCATTTATCTAACAGGGGAGCTATATGGGAGGATATTAAACTGGTATGTTTTATCTTTGGCAATCTCTAATTAGTAGCTCCCCCATAGGGCTCACATGCAGAGCCAAACTTATATCATGGAGTTTTCCCATAGTTTGAGGAAGATTCACCTTCTGTCTGTGACAGGTAGGCTGTGAAGTTCTGCCCTAGGTAGAATAGAGAGAAGACATAAAGAGCTTCAGCTGAGAGAAAGAAAAGGAAAATGCTATGCTTCTGGGGGTGCATGGAAGAGAAGGAGCATCTCAATAGTAGGGGGCAAGTGGTCAGATTCTCTTTTGCACTAAGCTCCAGACTGGGAGTTAAGAATGACACAGGGAGTGTTGGGGTGTGGTTCAGTGGTAGAGTGCTCCTCTAGCACATGCAGGGCCCTGGGTTCCATCCTCAGCACCACATAAAAATAAATAAATAAATAAAATAAAGGTATGTGTCCAACTACAACTAAAAAAAAAAAAATGACACAGGGAACCATAAACAGAGAGTTTTTTCCCTAGAGGCAGAGCTGGCTCTTTCCTGGAAGATGCCCTGATTGCATTTCTTGGTTCCCTTGAGGTCAGGTGGGACCACATGTTGAAGATATTGCTCATGAAATATGGCAAAGCAGATAGCCTCACCACTTTCAGGGTGGGTGGTTAAAACCCTCAGTGTGAGCCTCCTGCTCTCAAATCCAGTGGGGAGCTCTGAGGATTTCAGGCAAGGGTTCTTAACAGCTTTTGAGTCATCACAGATCCACGTGGCAGTCTAGTGACATCTATGCACTCTTTTTAGAATAGTATTTATGAAATGCATAAAATAAAACCAAAAGATCATGATGAAACTCAATTATTTTGAAATGCAGTTAATCAAGTATCTTAAAAAGCAAATTTGTGATATAGTAATAAATGCTTTTATTTATGAATGCATTAGATTACAAGATGTGGTGGCATGGCTAATAACATAATTCCAATTTGGTGAACATGAAGGCAAAATGACATATACAGATACCTGTAATACTAGGAGTGTGAAAAAAAATCTGTGATTTATTTTGGCCAAAGTCACAGGCCCAACAAATATCTCTCATTTGACAAAAGGGACAAGAACCTGCCCAGCCACCTTTGTAGCTTAGGCCATATGTGTATCTGATCCCATCCCTCTCACTGCTTTTAGGGCACATAAACCCCTTCCCAATCTTGTCCCTTATTCCCAGATGTTGTGTTGGAATGCAGCAGAGAAAAGGGGAGAAAATCTCAAAATTCAAACCATAATCATATTACCAAAAGTTCTCTACATTTTTAATGCAATTACCATTAAAATTTCAATAATGTTCTTCATAGAGATAGAGAAAGCAGTCATGAAATCCATTTGGGAAAACAAGAGGCCCAGAATAGACAAAACGATCTTTAACAAGAAAAGTGAAGCAGGAGGTATCATGATACCAGACTTTAAATTATACTTCAGAGCTGTAGTAACAAAACGACATGGTATTGACCCAAAACCAGACATCAAGACTAATGGAACAGAATAGGAGACACAGAGACAAACCCACAGAAATACAATTATCTCATACTAGACAAAGGTGCTATAAACATACATTGGAGAAAAGATAGCCTCTTCAACAAGTGGTGCTGGGAAAACTGGAAATTCATAGGTAGTAGAATGAAATTGAACCCTTATCTCTCACCCTGCACAAAACTCAAAGTAGATCAAGAACATAGGTATTAGATAGAAGACCCTGTGCCTACTAGTAGAAAAAGTAGGCCAGCTTCTCCATCATGTTGGCTTAGGAACTGACTTCCTCAACAAGACTCCTAAAGCATAAGACACAAAATCAAGAATCAATAAGTGGGATGATATCAAACTAAAAAGCTTCTTCACAGTAAAGGAAACAAGGACGTGAAGAGAGAGCCCACTGGATGGGAGAAAATCTTTACCACCTGCACCTCAGATACAGCATTCATCTCCAGGCTATGCAAAGAACTCAAAACTTCACAGAAGAAGAAATACAAATGATAAAATGTACATAAAAATGTTTAATATCTCTAACAATTAGAGAAATACAAACAAAAACAATACTGAGATTTCATCTCACTCTAGTCAGAACGGCAATTATCAAGAATACAAGTAACAATGTTGGTGAGGATGGGGAAAAATGTTCACACATACATTGCTGGAGCTACATTGGCAAATAGTATGGAGATTCCTTAGAAAACTCGGAATGGAATCACCATTTGACCCAGTTATCCCACTCCTTGGTTTATACCCAAAGGACTTAAAATCAGCATACTACAGTGATGCAGCCACATCAATATTTATAGCAGCTCAATTCACAATAGCCACACTATGGAACCAACCTAGATTCTCTTCAACAGATGAATGGATAAAGAAAATGTGGCATATATGCACAATGGGACATTACTCGGCCATAAAGAAGAATGAAATTATGGCATTTGCTGGTAAATGCATGGAATTGGAGACTATCATGCTAAGTGAAAGAAGCCAGTCCCCAAAACCCAAAGGCTGAATGTTCTTTCTGATATGTGGATGCTAACTCACAACAAGGGAGAGTGGGGAGGGGAAGAGTAGAATTTCATTGGATTAGACAAAGAGGAAGAAAGGGAAGAGACGGGGATAGAAATAGGAAAGACAGTAGAATGAGTTGGACATAACTTCCCTCTGTTAATATAAAAATACACATGTTACATGATGTAACTCCATGCGTACAACCACAAGTATGGGATCCTAATTAGAATTAATTATACTCCATGTATGTATAATAGGTCAAAATATACTCTATTGTCATGTATATCTATAAACAACAAATAAAATAAAAAATTTAAGCCTTAAGCCTAAAATAGACTGAATTATTTGAAAATGGAATCATTTAAAGCTAAAGAGAATGAAGTCATGTCTCCAGGCAAGTCTAACTTTCCTCACTCTTCAGTGGGGCAGAACTTGTGATGAAATTCAGGTCAGTAGGTTTCATTAACGGAGCTCGATATGGGGAAACATCTGCCACATCAGGAGAGAAAGCCTGGCCTTACTGCCCTTGGCTTGGTAAGAATGGGAAGATATGTATAGGAAGCAAAGAAGAGAGACATGGGTTGTAGCTTCAGCCTGGGCTCAGACTTGCAGATGTTGTGTCGGGAGTGATCATTAGCTGGATTGAAAAGAAAGGCTTTTGTTGGCTTCTAGTTGAAATCTCCAGAGGAGGCTACAATGCAAAGTAGTCCTATGCTAATATGGAGGGGCCACAAGTGGAGATGTTGGTGTGTGTGGTTAAGGAGATGGCTGTCGTTCATCTTCCTCAGCTCCTATATGATGTGGGGGAAATCTAGAAATTTTTGCAGGCTCCATGGTTGTACATGAAAGATAGCTAATTATTGAGCTGGTAGTTTTGTAGCGGGAACTGTTGCAGGGAGAGGTCAGGAGCACCAAAAATGTGACAGAAATTCAATGAAAGATTTCAACAATGGCTACAGTTATAATGAAATAGATTTAGCAAAGGAGAACCACAGGTGGGAATCAAGTAAAGAGAATGACTTGAAGGTTCCTTGGCCACTTTTCAGTAGGCCTGAGTGTTATTGGTTCAGGAACTTGCCCAGCCACACCTCAGCAGAGAGGAGCAGCTCCAACCCAGCACTGCCATATGTCACATGAGCCTTGCCAGAGAGGAGACATCACTTTGGGGAAGAGCAGCTTTCAAAAGAGACTGCGTTACTGTGGAGTGACTAAAACACAGAGTAACCTTGAAATTTTAAGCGTAGGGACTTATATTTAGGATAGTGAGAACTCATGAGGAAGATAACAGGTTATAAAAGATAAAGAAATGGGATTTTTTTTCTTGTGCACATAATTTATGCAGCTGAAGTCCTGCTACACTTTTCCTTCTGTGTGCAAGATAGCTTGCAACAATGACCCAAATTCTCCATTCTTCTCTCTGTTTCTTTTATAATACAAATTTGCAGTTTCTCCCATCAAGAAGTGCAGTCTATTTTTTGAATCTTGACTGGGCTGTATTTTCATTGGCCAGAAAAACAGTGGAAATGATGACCCACAAATTTCAAGCCAAGACCTCAGAAAGCTTTTCCTTGATTTCTGAGACCTCAACTATCCTGTGAGTACAAACTGTGGCTAGGTTGCTGGAGAAGAGAGACCTTGTAAGTACTCAAGTCCCATATGTTATCATCCTAGACCAGCTAGTCCCAATGGATATAACAGGACTCATGTGAGAGCCCAGCTAAGATTAGCCACATCTGGCTCCCCAAGCAGAATCTTCTAGCCAACTCATAGATTTATTAGAATAAATACACAAGTGTTGTTTCAAGACACTAAATTTTGGGGGAGGTTTGTTATGAAGCAGTAGCTAGCTGATACACCTACAGAAGTACTGCCTCTCTTCTTTCTGTCACATGTTCCAATAACTATCTTCTTACTATCCAGCTCTTTCCTTTTCCTTACTATTTTGTAACTCTAAGCTTGGTCAAGTCTTTTTGCACACACACACACACCTGCCCCCAAACCCTAAGGATCAACATAACAATAGTTTCGACACCAAATTGCTCCCTGATTGTAGTTCCTGTGGTGGTTTCTTCTCCTTGTTGCAACTCCCAGTACTTCTTGGCCTTCCTCTGTCACTGTAGTAGTGGTCATCCTGCAAATCTCTTGGGAGTTCCTTCCCAAACTGAGCCCATGGATGCAGTTCTGGCATGCTCAGTGTACTCTGCTCTATGCCACTCTCAACCAGTCCTGTCTCTGGAGGGTATTTTTCTGACAGTGTTTACATCAACCTTATTTAGAGAATCTTTTCAGTGACTATAGTTCAAATTTGGGTAATCTGGCCTTCTCATGGCTATAGTGCTGTAAGGCTTCAGAAAGTTGTGTGCATGTTTTGTCTCTCATCTCTAATTATCAAGAAAGTAAGAACAAGAAAAAAGGGCAGGAGGCAATTTAAAAAAGAATGAGCAGGTACAGTGGTGCAAACCTGTAATCCCAGAAGCTCAGGAGGCTGAGGCAGGAGGACCTCGAGTTCAAAGCCAACCTCAGCGACAGCGAGGTGCTAAGTGAGATAGCAGTGAGACCCTGTCTCTAAATAAAATACAAAATAGGGCTGGGGATGTGGTTCAGTGGTCGAGTGCCCTGAGTTCAATCCCTGGTACTCCCCTGAACCTTGAAAATATGACCCTAAGTGAAATAAGCCAGACATAAAAGATGACACACTGTATGATTTCACTTATATAAATTGTCAGATGTGAAGAGACAGAAAGTAGAACAGTCGTTACCGGGGGGGCTAAGGAAGCAGGTAAAGGGGAGTTATTTAATGGGTCTGGAGTTTCAGTACAGGATGGTGAAAAACTGTTCTGGAGATGGACAGTAGTGATGGTTATACCACAGTCAATGTACTTAAAGCCACTGAACTATGCACTTAAAAATTGTTAAAGTGGTAAATTTTAAGTTGTCTGTACTGTACTAAATAAAAAAAATAAGAATAAAAAACATCAACAATAAGGCCCCACTTCTCACACACCAGGATTGCTATAGAAATTTTTTAAAAAGATAATGAGAAGTAGGGGTGGGAGAGATTTCCAGGGTGACCTATATAGTGGTCAAAACTCAGCATAGGTCTGTCAACTCTCTTAGATCCCCTGAGACTTTATTTTTCCTTCTGAGAGCCTTGCTGTGTGTTCTGATGCAAGTCCTCAGTCTTGTTTGGATACTTTCCATCTCCTCCGTCCTGAGTCAAAGCCGTCTCGTTTTCTTAGGTCCAGTTCAAATCCCACTTCCTGTATGCATCCCTCCCTGATCCTCACCCTTATAATTCTGCTCTTTGAGCTACCCTTGACTTTATTGTTTATACCATTATTTAACTTTTTTCAAAAACTCTTTGAAATTTTAAAAGACATTTTATACAATTCTTTAAAAAAAATTTTTTGTGGTACTGGGCAGTGAACCCAAGGCTTTGTGCATGCTAGGCAAGCACTCTACCACTGAGCTACATCCTTAACTCTACTTCTTAAAAATTTTGAGACAGGGTCCCCCTAAATTGCCAAAGCTGGCCTCCAACTTGCAATCCCCCTAATTCTGTCTACCGAGTTGCTGGGATTATAGGTGTGTACCCCATGCCTGCTTAGACAGTTCTTTATAGTCATATATTGATATGCCTGTCAGCATCTATTTATTCTGTACTAGATTCTCTTTGTCCAAATGATATATACATATGCACTGTAAAAAAGGAGAGCAAATTTTGTATTTCTTTGGTTCACTAATTATAGCTGAATCTGTCCATATTGTTCATATTGTTTGCTCAATACTTGTTTGTTCATCATTTGATTCTGTGTTGTCCTTGCCAACATAATCTTAACAAAGAATTTCTGAGGAATTTTTTTTTTTCAAAGTTCAGGGGATTGACTCTAGGGTCTCACACATGCTAGGTAAGTACTCTACCACACCCCAGCCCTTCCCTATGAAATTTTAAAACCTCAGAAAGACAGTTTATCTCTTTATAGAATATCTGCATAACCATATATAAAATTAGTAACTTTTTTTTTCTCCCAAGGACTATGATTTGCTTTCCCTGTGGGGGTGTAGCATTCCCATTGAGAATGTGCATCTTAACCTGAGGAGCAGATGGACTTTTGTCCTTCTGCATCAATGCAGTTGTAGAAAATGTTTGGGCTGTTTTCTAGGCTCTAGGCCTCTCAAAGTACAGCACCAGGGAGGTTCTTACTCTACCTCCTTGAAAACCTAAAAACTAGGTCCTTAGGACTGAAGATGTAGCTCTGTAGTAGAGCCTAGCATGCATAAAGACCTGGGTTCAATTCCCAACACCACAAAATACAAAATAACAACAACAGGTCCTTTTTGCTTCTGTGACTACTGATTTTGGTGCTGGTTGCCTGCATTCATAGACGAGAAGACAGTCTGAAAGTATCTACTCTAATGTGTGCCAATTTCTCTAAATCTCATAGTTGTTTTATTATTAATCTATTTATTTAGTTTCTAGGGGAAATAAGCAGCTGTAGCTGACACAAGGAAATAATTACACAATGTTGCCTCTTCCTCCTTAGGTGCATGGGATGTGTTAGAGAGAAAGGGTTGAGGACAGTGTGTAGAATAGAGGCTTTTGTGAGCATACATGGTGTCATGTTCTAATTAGAAAAAGGGTCTAACTCAGGGCTGCCTACACTTAATCTCCCTTGCCTGGGTAACATTATGGAGGTAACCCCTTGCACACCTTCAAACAGTAACTAATACCCTACAGGATAGTCATAAATACAGGAATTAATATCTTTGAAAATATATTCTAAATACCATGAAACCATTTATGAGACCTGCTGTGTGTTCAGTGCTAGCTCCTTCTCCCTTTTTATTGACTGTGCAGGGTTTGGACTTGGAAAAGACCAGCCAAGCTCTTGATTTCACATCTCTGCTCTTTGCTCGGATGTGGTGTGCAACTGGCATTGGTCCCATGTTGGAGTGTGGGAGCATCCGGAGCGAGAGCATTTCCAAAGTGTACGCCAGACAAGTCATCATGGAGAGCAAATCTCTCCTGGGATTCTTTGCCCAGAGATTTAATTGCTTTTTTTCCTCTCTACTCAGAGGCTTTCCATCTGAGCTATTACATTTTTGTTTGGATTAAAATATTCCATTAAACTTCACTACCAATAACAAATTGTTAATTTGAAAGACTTTTTCATAAAACTAAACACAAAGTTTTTTTTTTCCAAGTTACTAGTAATCAGTTTTTCTGTTTCAGAAATCTTAAAGCTAGGAATTAAGATTTCTTAAAAGTCTCATTTTCTATTGTTATATTTGACCTCACATGGAAATAACAACCTTCATTACAAATATTATTACATCACATAAATAAGGAAATATTTGCATGGCTCATGATAGAATAGAGAAATAATTAGCAGTTGCTCTTTGGTTGTTCTGAAGTATCCTCTAAATTACTTAACCAACTCCCCAAAGTATTACTAACATGATTCTTAATGGAAAATATGTAAACTTCTTTGTGAGTAAACTTTATAACTTAAAAAGTTATAAAGTTTATAACATAATATCAGTGGGTAAACATTTTAACTTATAAAATATGGATCCCACAGGATCAGATTTTTTTTTCAGATTGCTGAGCTTTCTGGCTTGTTGCTGCAAAAGAATTGATGAAGATAATTGAATGTTTAGGGGCTTAATCTGAGATTTATAAATCTCAGATTTATACTTCATGACAAACAGAACAATCCTTTTATTTTTCCTTTAGTATCAGCATTTCTTAAAAGGGTAACCCTATTGTTTCAATGCCTCATTTTATTTTGTCAATATAAATATTTTTATATCACCATTTTTACTTACAAAAAGAAATGTGTTCTTTCTTTGAAGAAACCAATGTAAACAAAGCAGAATATCTACAATCAGCACTAGAACTCATCATAGTGTATGATATTTTCAGGAAATAAGGTTCCACATGGCATTTAAAATAGGGCTTGATGAAATGGATCAAGGAGCTTGATATCAAAACAGAGACTCTGCATCTGATAGAAGAAAAAGTTGGCTCCAGTCTACATACTGTGGGGTCGGGCTCCAAATTCCTCAATAGGACACCCATAGCACAAGAGTTAAAAACAAGAATCAACAAATTGGACTTACTCAAACTAAAAAGGTTTTTCTCAGCAAGAGAGGTAAATAGGGAGCCTACATCCTGGGAACAAATTTTTACTCCTCACACTTCAGATAGAGCCCTAATATCCAGAGTATACAAAGAACTGAAAAAATTAAACAATAAGAAAACAAATAACCCAATCAATAAATGGGCCAAGGACCTGAACAGACACTTCTCAGAGGAGGACATACAATCAATCAACAAGTACATGAAAAAATGCTCACCATCTCTAGCAGTCAGAGAAATGCAAATCAAAACCACCCTAAGATACCATCTCACTCCAGTAAGATTGGCAGCCATTATGAAGTCAAACAACAATAAGTGCTGGCGAGGATGTGGGGAAAAGGGTACACTTGTACATTTCTGGTGGGACTGCAAATTGGTGCGGCCAATTTGGAAAGCAGTATGGAGATTTCTTGGAAAGCTGGGAATGGAACCACCATTTGACCCAGCTATTCCCCTTCTCGAACTATTCCCTAAAGACCTTAAAAGAGTGTTCTATAGGGATACTGCTACATCGATGTTCATAGCAGCACAATTCACAATAGCTACACTGTGGAACCAACCTAGATGCCCTTCAATAGATGAATGGATTTAAAAAAATGTGGCATTTATACACAATGGAGTATTACGCAGCACTAAAAAATGACAAAATCATGGCATTTGCAGGGAAATGGATGGCATTAGAGCAGATTATGCTAAGTAAAGCTAGCCAATCCCTAAAAAACAAATGCCAAATGTCTTCTTTGATATAAGGAGAGCAACTAAGAACAGAGCAGGGAGGAAGAGCATGAGAAGAAGATTAACATTAAACAGGGACGAGAGGTGGGAGGGAAAGGGAGAGAGAAGGGAAATTGCATGGAAATGGAAGGAGACCCTCAC
>NW_026000142.1:2742355-2787485 GCF_001458135.2 Marmota marmota marmota
CCCTCCCCTCCCCTCTTCTCTCTCTGCCCCCTCTACTGACATTCATTTGTCCCCCTTGTATTATTTTTCCCTTTCCCCTCACTTCCTCTTGTATGTACTTTTGTATAACTCTGAGGGTCTTATTTATTTATTTTTATGTGGTGCTGAGGATCGAACCCAGGCCACAATCCCAGCCCCTTTTCTTGCTTTTTTTAAATATGTATTTTTAGTTGTTGATGGACCTTTATTTTACTTATTAACTTACATGTGGTGCTGAGAATCAAACTCAGTACCTCAAACAAATGCTAAGCAAGCATTCCACCACTGTACTACAATTTCAGCTGGGGTTTGGATGTTTTCTATTGTACCAAAGGCTCAGTTCATTTTAAGCCCCCTGGATACTGAACTTCTAACCTTGAGGTAGCCTAGCGACAGTGACATCTAGTGGTCACGTGGATTCCATATTCTCTCTCCCCTCAGAGTGGTATCAGAGTTCAGTGTTTAAAGTTGAATATCTCTACTAATGTCCACCTTAAATGGCCTCTCTACATCTCTAAGGCACTTCAAATACACATGCTGATGGATCAAGACTGAAATGTTTAAGTCTAAGTATTTCTTTGACTTGCATGAAAGTTGCTTAGCAACTGGGCTCACTTATTTAAAAGGACAAGTTTGACAGCCCTAAGAGCCTGGTAATGAGTAGAATGTTCACAGGTGCTTCATTGGCCTTAGCACTGCCCTCCCTGCCCCTGCTGCCCCAGAAAATGCAGTCACCAGATTAATTTCCCCAAAGAGGAATGTTGATAAATCCTTTGGGTGTTCCCATGTGCCTGCCTGACTTTCAAACCACTCAAGATTCAACTTTCTTCTATCTCACAGTTCCTCAACTCATTTCTCTATTCCAGACAAGGTGGTTTCCTCCCTGTCCCTGGACACACCATTTAAATTTCTCCTTTCCTGCTTTTGTTCCTCCTTCTTCTCTGATGCCTATTTTAAAGGCTCATTTTACATCCATCTCTTTCATGGAGCCATGTCTTACACCTCAAGTCCCTGCTGATCTCTCTCTTCTCTGAATCACCATTTTATTCATCCTTAGAACCACACAGTGAAGCATTAAGTTGTTTTACTAATTTTCATGCTTCTTGATCTTGTCTTTGTGTTATTGTTTAAACCCTGAAAAAGCAACGGTTGATATCTTATATGTCTTTCTGTATCTTTCATAGTTTTTTAATGGTATAAATTATGTAAAACATTATTTTCTAGATTTAAATCCGGTCTGGGATTGTAGCTCAGTGGTGGAGTGCTTGTGTGTGAGGCACTGGGTTCAATTCTCAGCACCACATATAAATAAATAAATAAATAAATAAAATAAAAGGACATCAATGACTAAAAATATACATTAATTTTCATATTATTTATGAAAACCTTCTTTCAAAATATGTAAAACACTATTTTCATATTTAATCTTAGTTTTGAGTTTCAGTGAAAATCTTATCTCTTCTTTTCTGACTAGTTTGTTCATTGTAGTTTTTTGGTAACTGCTGGTGTAATTTAAAGCTGAGATGCAAAACAAAAACATAAGCCTTATAAAAAAAATAAGCCTTATGTCAACTGGAGTTGTGAAAACTTACTCCCAGGAGATCTTCAAGGCAACAAAAACATAGAATAAATTCTTTTACAAATGATATATACCGCATAACAAAGCAAAATGACATAAAAACAGTATGGAAATCTTTCTTCACATTTGAAAGGCTCTATTTGCCTTCCTTTAGGAAACTCATCTACTCTAAAATGTTATTCTATCTCTCCAACTCAAATTCTGTTCACTATTGTTTGACAGCTCACTGCATTTCAAATACTGTTGTATACTATCTTGTGGATTATCTAAGGGACATGGAGTGTCAAATTAAAATTCCTAATTTCTATTGTGTTTTTAAATAAAAGGAACTTCTGTACCAGAATTTGGATAAATAATATTTAAGATTCTATTTCATATCCACTAAGCATTGACCAGGTTAATACCATATTGGTTAAGATTCAACTGAAGGATTGAATTCTCTCCTGGGCACCACGTTTTGAAAGAGACAGACAAATTGGAGAGAGTTCAGAGGGGAAGAACAAAAATGATCAAAGGTTTGGAAAATCAGCCCTGTGAGGAAAGGTTAAGAGAATCAGGCCTGTTCTTCCTACAGAAGAGAGGACTGAAAAGGGGCCATAATAACTCTCCAAAACACATAAGAGGATGTTTTCAGGAGGAAAGGGACCAATTATCCTCATTAGTCAACAAGGACAGGACCAGGAGTAATGGGACTTTAGCTGCAGCAAAGGAAGATGAAAAAAAGATTAAACATTATGAAAACCTTCTTTTCAAGGATATGCCTTTTGACTTAGGGATAAGGAAATCAGTCCTGCTCTGATGGTAGGGTGAATATCAGAAAATTATCAGAGAAAACCTTGGCAACTTGGCAATTCTTAAGGAAAAAAAGAAAAGAAGAAATTGTAATGTGACTTTTAACATTTACATAATATCCACCACTCCAGACCAATGAGGCAGCTATTTTTACCAAAAGCCATACAAATACATACACACAAACAGAAAGATGTACAAACCCACAAATTATAAATGAAGAAACAGAATCAGTTATCCACTTCTACACCATTTGACTCATTCTTTCACAGGACTAAGAGATAAAAATGCTTTTATCTTAAGATATTATCAGTGCCCTTTGTTCCTGGATTAAATATAAAAATCAGATTAAAAATAGTGGGACTGATGGACCTTTAAGTACAGAAAAGTCAAGCATGCTGCAATAAGTCAGAATGAAAGAAAACACAATACATCTGAAAATAATCAATATTTGTTAGTGTGTGATTTATTTTTGTCATTTACTCACCATTTCCTAACCTGTCCCTTCATTCAATCATTCAAACATTTAATTCATGAGTATGTACTGAATGTGGTTAACATCCTGGACTCTATGATTGAACGCTCTGACTATAGCTGAGGACTAGATGTATTTTGTCCCTGTCCTCATGGAGTGAACAGTTTGACATAAACAAATACATATAACGTGTGATACCTATTGAGAAGGGGAAGTAAAGGATGCTTTGGGAGAGATAACAGGACAACCTAAGAGATTTATTTTTATTTTTGGTACTGGGGATTGAACCCAAGGCACTTAAACACTGAGCAACATCCCCAGTCCTTTTAAAAATATTTTGTTTAGAGACAGGGTCTGTCTGAGTTGCTAGGACCTCCAAAAATTGCTCATGCTGGCTTTGAACTCTCCATCCTTCTGCCTCAGCCTCCAGAGTCACTGGGATAACAGGCAGGCACTACCGTGCCCAGTTTGTCTAGAGAATTTTGCCTTAGCAAGGAAGTGAGATCTGAAATACAAATAAAATTTGGCAGTAAATGTGGGAAAGGCAAGTATTCCAGGTAGGGGAAATGGCATGTACAGAGTTTCAGAAAAGAGAGAGCAAGCAATGGTGCTGTGAATGTATGTGTTTTATGAAACTGCCTTACCAGACCTTTCTAAAGAGTTCAGTTGGGCAGTAATTGCTTCTACATAGCTTCCTACCATTTCTAAGAGTTACCCTTACTGGCTTCCTAAAGAGAAAACACTACCTCTACAGAAAAACAAAAAGCAAAGACCAAATAACCTCATATTTACATTTAGTCCACACAAGTATTATCTATTTGTCTTTTTAACACAATATTTTGTATTACATCTGTAAAAGTATAGACACTAATATGAACTCACCACCTCGCTTCAATGATCAACAATGCATGTCCAATCCATTCCATCTATGTACCTCGCTCACACCCCCCATCTTATAGTTGCTTTGAAGTAAATAAGTAAATGGCTTTGTGTTTTTGGTATGAAATAACATCTTCTGAGACAGCTCTGGAGTGTAAGTTAAGAGCCAATTATTCTGCATAATATATGTTAGAAATACTGAGTTTCCTCTATTACTGGGGAGAAAAGCTTTCAGGTGCCCTCAGAGGCCTGAAAAAAGAGATGGGAAAGAGATACATACATTAAGGAGAAGTAGACACTCCCCCCAAATATGGTGGAAGTGGAGCCCAGGAGGGCAAGAGGGGCACTGCTGTTAAGAAATTTTTTAGGACCAGGATGGGTAAAAATATTTAAGAAAATACCATTTCTTATTTTGTATTATTTTCTGCTGGCCAGAAATATGTCTGCCTTTTCTGCAAATTGTGGTAAAAGTCCAAAAATCCTTAAAGCTTTATGTTAATAATGTTTGGGAAATAAAAGCCAGTGGTCACTTAAGAAAAGGAAGGGAGATAATGAATATAAATCAAGATTGTAGCTGAAGCAGGTTTTAGGACTGAAACATGATGTTATGACTCTAAGGAATCCTTAGAAATCTGGAGACAGGTGCTGTATCCTGCAGAAATTGTATAGAAATTTGGGGCATTTATTATGAATATTAAAACAAAAGACTATTGGGCTCGGATTGTGGCTTAGCGGTAGAGCGCTGGCCTAGCACGCGCGGGGCCCTGGATTTGATCCCCAGCACCACATAAAAATAAATGAATGGAATAAAGGTATTGTGTCCAACTACAACTAAAACAAACAAACAAACAAATAAATAAAAAGCAAAGGAATATTAAAGTAGGATGGGCGATTGAGAACAGTTAGGTTCCTTACAATGCTGTTCATTTCTAAGATGACAATGATTGTGTGCTGAACCATTATTTTAATAGTAACTTCTCAGCATTGAAAAACACTTCAACAAAATGGGGAAAGGATGTATCTTGAATATACAGTTGGCTCTCTGTTCCTGTGCCGCAGTCCGGCTGCAGCAGAATAATCAGGGGGGTGACGAACGACTTGTGTACATTGATACAGCAGGAGTGGAAGCCATTTATTGCAGGACAGGAGCAGTATTTATACATTCCACACAGCTTATCTAATTAGCATAAATTAGATACATCAGTCAACCAATAAGGAATCTCCACACTTAATAGCTTGTTTTTGTTACTTCTCAAACCATTCCCTCTGGCATTTTGCCAGGCACCATCCAGACTTGTTTACGAACTCTAACATTTCCCCCTTTTGTTTGATTTAAATAACGACCATAGTGGTTTTTACAGAAACACCATAAATAACCTGCTACAAACAGAAAGGGAGGATACAAAATGCCACAATACCAAGCCAATTGATGGCTCCATGCAAGAAGCCCTTGGAAAAATTATACCAGCAATGACACTGTTAGCAAAGATACCGAGTTACAATTTGTTATAGATTACAGTTTGTTGTCTCAGTCCAGGTAAAGCAGTGTCTCAATAGATTAACTCACAGTCCAGGTAAATCACAGTCCAGGTAAGTTCTGCAGGCAGCTAGCTTAAATCACAGTCCAGGTAAGTTCTGCAGGCAACTAGCTTGATCCGAAGTCTCGTCCGTTTCTCAGCCGAAGTCTCGTCCGGTTTTCAGCAACACTGGAAATTCTTCCACCTTGGTCTTTACCGGCACTGGGACGAAGGCAGGAACTCCGGATGGCTAAAGAAAATCCTGTAGCATTCTACTAAGAAAACAACCTTCTGAACAATTTAGTACATTATCTCGATGTTTTTTTTGCATTTGAAATAAGCATTAATAGTGCTCATTACTCATCAGCTTCCAGGTGTGGGAGAACCATTGTAGCTTAGTTATTGGCATTGAAAATGACCAAACATCAGGGACACCAGTAGCATCTTCTGCTGGCTGTAGTGCCTGGGCAGCCCCAGATGGCCCTGGGGAGTGTCCCGGACTCAAACTGCTACTGGGCACAGGGAGCAAGAGCCTGCGAGACTGTGCCTCCAGGTCAGGTCTAGATTTGGGCTCGCGGCAGTGGAAGAGCCAGCTCCCCGGCCAGGAGGCGGGGAAGGGCCAGTCGCCGCCGCCTCTTGGAAAATCCTTGCTGCGCTGTGACCGGCTTGCACACTCGGCAGCCGCCTCTCCGCTTCACGCACCCTCCGGTAACGAAAAGTATTTAGTAATAGCCTTTTGCTGCAACTTTTTTCCTGATAATCCTTCTTCTTCTGAACTTTCTTTTTCTTTCTGACTAGAGTTCCTGGGCTCTTATCAACACATGCCCTAACTATTCTTGGTTCCACTGGGGTGCCTTCTTCCCTTAGAAATTTACTTCTCACCCCTTCCATATTTTCATCACAAAGACAATACAATACACTGAGACAAAACAAGACACAAACATACTGTATCAATCTTCTCCATTTTCTCGAAATGGCCATTTTTCCTCTCGCCCTATCTGCCTAGGGACGAGCAGATTTGCTCCCGTCCTATCTATGGACGGGCAGCTTTTTTTTTCGTCACTTACCCCCGAGTGTCCTGGGGTTCCCGGTACGGGCCACCATCTGCCGCAGTCCGGCTGCAGCAGAATAATCAGGGGGGTGACGAACGACTTGTGTACATTGATACAGCAGGAGTGGAAGCCATTTATTGCAGGACAGGAGCAGTATTTATACATTCCACACAGCTTATCTAATTAGCATAAATTAGATACATCAGTCAACCAATAAGGAATCTCCACACTTAATGGCTTGTTTTTGTTACTTCTCAAACCACTCCCTCTGGCATTTTGCCAGGCACCATCCAGACTTGTTTACGAACTCTAACATTCCTGGATTTCAAATCTATAGATTCAACCAACCACAGATGAAAAATACTGGAAAAAATGTTACATTGCTGCTGACATGCAGTTAGGCCTACACAGATTGTGTCTGTACTGCACATTTGCAGACTTTTTTTCCTTATCATTATTTCCCAAACAACTATTTGCATATCATTTATATTAAATTAGGTATTGTAAGTAACCTAGAAAGGATTTAAAGTATATGGGAGGATGTACCTAGGTTATATGCAAATAACTATACACCATTTTATATAAAGAACTTGAACAGCTATGTGTAGATTTTGGTATACACTGGTGGTTCTAGAACCAATCCCCCCAGTTAGCAAGGAATGGCTCCACTTGCATTTGGTTTTGCAAAATGGGACTTTACTACAGATGTTCTACTAGAATTTTAGTCTTTAGAAAAGGATTATATTTTCATTCTTTGAAATAAACTAGATTTCAGAAATAAAAATAGTGATCTGGTGTCAGGTCTTTTGATGGTCAAAAATATAATAAGACTAGCTAATTCTAAAAGATTTTTTTTTTTTTTTTTGCATTGGGGATTCAATCCAGGGGTGCTTTTCCACATCTCCAGCTTTTTAAAAATTTTTAAATTTTGACATAGGGTTTTTCTAAATTGCTTTTGGCCTCACTAAGTTGCTGAGGTTGGCCTTGAACTTGCATTTTTCGTGCCTCAGCTTCCTGAACCACTGGGATTACATGTGTGTACCACCACCCCAGGCTCTAAATGAAGTTTTACAAAAATATTTTTTTGACTGTTGCATAAATGTATAGTATCTTGAGATGTCTACTTTAAATAATATTCTTTTGGATCTATGTATTTTACTAGTGCTCACTCTTCAAAATATCTATAAACTTTGATATCGCTAATAATCTTGAAAATGAAATATTTATCTGAAAAATCTCTGGTGAAGTTAGAAGAATTTTGCTTTTCAGAAAATAATGAAAACATGTTGACTAGGTAATGACTGAATTGGATGTGGTCACTGCTTTATCAACAGTCCAATGCATCTCTCCACCTGAAGGCATTATAATGACTTGGTAGGAGGCATTCAGTCACTAAATTATGGAAAGAGCTGTAAGAAGAAATCTCAGCACACTGGAGTCATTAGGGAGTGGTTCCTTATTTATAGATGCTCTTAACATTATTGAGAAATGTGTATTTGAGCTGCCTCACTTTAGATTAATAGTAGGTTCAAATGCTACAAACTGGGGGTATATGTGTGCATACCTTAAAAAAAAAGAAAGAAAAGAAGAAAATGAAAAAAAAATGGAGTGACCAAAACTACATGCATTACATATTTTTTTGCCTTTTAAGTATATTATTTCATAACTTTCCTTGCTGTGAAATTAAGTACTTCTAAGTGATAAAGATAGTATCTAAGCTAAAAAGATGCAAAAGCTGTGCTTTAGTAGAATAGTTTGGTTACAAGTGGCAATCAAAAATCAATTCTGGCTAACTTAAACAAAAAAGAAAAAAGAAAGAAAGAAAATTCCTCAAAGGATATTGTTTTGAATCTCAAAGATCCTGACTTCAAAAGGATGGAAATTAAAACAGTTCCAGAAGAGTTTCCAGATTAATGAGCACATCCCTGTGTTTGAGACCCTTCTAAACCAAACCCTATGTACCCCTCTGGTTATTCATCTATATCCCTTACAAATTCCTTTGTAATAAGAAGGAAAGTGTGAATGGAGTGTTTCCTTGACTTCTGTGAGCTTTCCTAGTAGATTATGAACTCAAGGAAGGTGAGTCATGGGACCTCTGATTTGTGGCCCATCTGTGAGAAGCACAGGTTACAAACTGGGATTAGAGATTGTCTTCTGAAGTGTGTGCAGTTTTGTGGGACTGAGCCTTCACCTGTGGGATTTGATGCTATCTCTATGTAGATAGTGTCGGAACTGAAATGAGTCACAGGACACCCAGTTGGTGTCTAGTGGAGAATTGCTTAGGGTGTGGGGGAAGCCCTATCCATCTGGTGGCAGAAGTGTTCTGTGTTGTGAGGTTGTGAAGGAATAGGGTGTAGGTGTTCACCAGCCTCTGTTGCAGAGAGAGCAGCTTTTCTCTTGGGGACAAGAAATAGTCATTCACTTATTACATGAACATATGGAGCCCTCTGGAGTCTCAGGCCTGACTGATGAGCTTTAAAAGAATGAAAATCTCAAAGGTAGGATTTTCAGCTGTTTTGTCACACTCAGAGTCCAGAACTGTTTCTGGCAAGTTGGTAAGTTTGTTGGATGAATGAATGAATATTTCTCACACGTTGGGCTTCCATCAAAGACACTTTGGTATTCAGGATCCTTCTGATAGTACAGTGAGTAGGGCAATCCTTAGGAATGAGTATGATCTTCATTACTTGTTCAGCACCAAAGTGAAGAATCAGAAGCCTATACTTTCCACTGCTATGGAAAATTTGATTAGGCTTTAAACATATATAGCCTGCAATGTAATTTTAATGCTAACCACCTGGAACTGGTGCATCACCCATAGGTTAAATTGCATGGTCCATAATGTGACTGTCCCCATCTCTGAAGCCAGCTACAAGTGGAGTTCTCAGGTCACCTGCATTCTGAAACAAACTGCAGATTTGGGGGTTCCTACAAGTGTCCTCAAATAATTTGCTCAAAACATTTACAGAATTAGGCAAGTGATATAATTTGAACTGAAGGTTTATCATAAAAGGATACTAATCAGGAATAGTCAGGTAAAGATGGAACATGAGGCAAGGTTTGGCAGGTTCTGAATGCAGAGTTTCTGTGCCCTGCCCAGCTCAAAGCTCCAGCCTTCTAACATATGACTGATCAATCTGCTGACTATCCCTGATGCTGAGCCATATCATGTCTTAACATAGACTCAGGTGTGATCCAAGTGGCTCACCAATACCAAAAACACTCCAACTACTTGGAAAATTCCAAGGAGTTAATCCTTTTCGGGAGCCAGGGACAAAGGCCAGTCAAATTCTTTTTTATACAATAAGTGTCTGGTTTTAGAATAGAATCTTAGTTAAAAAGTCTGGGAAGAAACAAAATTTGGTCTCTGATTGAACAAAACTTAGTCAGGCCCCTAAAATTTCTGCTAAGCCAATATGTGAATTTCCTTGCAAAATGCACTTTTAGAAAGAAGTGCTAAAAGATCTGCTAGATCAATTTAGCAAGAACCCCAATTCTCTATATCTGATCACCCTCACTATCTGATTAGGTTTCTCATCTTCCAACATCTCCCTTGATGTCTGATCATCCTTCAGCAAGAATACTATTAAATCAGTTCAGCTGGAAGCCCGCTTACCTTTGATTTCCCTCTTAATAACTATCCATCTACTAATCCACCCTTCTCTTTGACTATACATTATCATTTGTTCTTCTTATATTTGTAATTAAACCCAATATCCATCCCTTACTGCAGAAATCCATTGCACTGGGCCCTATATGTTGCAATGGTCTTAAAGTCTGCCTTACCATGCTTTAACAAGTGTCATTGAATAAGTCCTGGTGTTCTATTGCACAGTAGGATGAATACAGTTAACAATAATGTATGACATATTATTATATATTTAAAATAGGCAGAAGAGAGGGTCTTAAATGTTCTTACCACATATATATGTGTCAGATAAAAAGTAAAATGTTAAAAAAAAATTTAAAGAATTTTTTCTTTAACAGAAACACTCAGATAATTGAGTGTTAAATAGACAAAAACTTAAAGGTTTATTTGACCAAGTCCAAGGTCAGAAGAATTGTCTTGGCACAAGGGAGCCTTTGTTTGTCAGTTTTAATTTCATAAGCAATTGATTCTAAATTGAATCTATAACATGTAAAATAAATGTTTATTTGATTTTAATTAAAAAAAATATATATATATAGTTATAGAGGGCACAATGTCTTTATTTTGTTTACTTGTTTTTATGTGGTGCTGAGGATTGAACCCAAGTCTCACACATGCAAGGCGAGCGCTCTACCACTGAGCCACAACCCCAGCCCTTGATTTTAATTTTTTTAAAAAAGGATAATTTCAGTAATATAGGTGGAAGCAATTAGAGGACAGCTCTTTAGGTCATTGATAACAGGATAAATAAGCTTGAAAATTTTTAGTCTTTGTTACTCCAGATTCAGGCCTATGATTGGCCTACTCTGGATGACAGGCTCATTTCCTTAATTTAAGTCCACTCATGGTCATAGCCAATGGGTGAGGCATGGCTCTCCAAAAAACAAGTAATAGATGCTTAGTAGGCAAAAACAACAGATGTGTGCTTTCCCAAAGCATTTTCTTACACAAAAAATATGAAGTGTAGCATAAGTAGCACTCTTGTTGCACTATACACAGTGATTTTTTTTCCCAGTGCCAGAGATCAAAGTCAGAGTCTTGTGTATGCTACGTGAGTGCTCTACCACTAAATTCCACCTCAGCCCACAGTGACTCTTGAACTTGACATTTTGATTAAGATTCATGGATATGACACTGCGATATTCAGGGCTCTTTTATCCATCAGAATTTCATTCTAGATTCTAATTAATATGATCTAGAAATGCAGAGCACCCAAAGAGGCACTTCTTAAGCAGACAATAGTGTTAAATAAATAAACAGGTGACATGTTTACCTCTAAAATCAGAAAAAGATAAATGGTCTTCCAGAGTCGCATGCTAAATCTTCCAAAAATATGAAGCACATTTTTTTTTTCAAATTATGTATGAATTTGCACATGGGAACTATAATCATTTCGTAACTTGGAGGCTCTGGGGTCAGCCCTGAGCAAGAAGTGAGGCAGAGAGCTGAGACCGTAGATAGTTGGAGTGGTCTTGTTGTCAGATCATGTCATTTTAGACTAGGATAGTGACAAAGGAAACAAAGAGAAATATGTAGTGAACAGACATTTTGGAATTCAGTTTTATGGATTCTGCATTGTAAATAATTTTAGAAGCAAGACTCTGAAATGACTATAGTAATAATACTGAGCATTTGCTTTAATAATCATCTTACCTAGCAATCACACTTTTCAAAATAAAATAAAATAAACCTAAGTATGAGTAATATTATTTTCCCAATTCTGCCAATACAAAAAAAAAAAAAAAAAAAAGACCGGCATATATCTGTGATTAATCCAAGATGAAAAAAAAATCCTGTCTTTGTGCTGATTCTTAACTTGTTTTATATTGTGTTACAGCATCGGCAGCATCTCATTTTTCTGCATTTTTCTTAACTATAGGTTTTCAAGACATGTCCAGGTACCCTGCTATCTTAAAACATGTGTTCATCCATCTGCCATCTGCCTAAAAGCCCTCCCCGACTTGATGATGTTCGTTTTGGAATGGGTGACAACTGTAATGTGTTTTAAATGAGGGAATGGACAGCATATCACCAAAATCAGGACCTTTTCAAAATCCTGCTTGGAAATTCTACTCCTTTTATATCTATTTTGTCATATTTTTTTCGTTCTGACAGTAGTTAAGATGATGACAATTTTCATGAAAAAATGTTTGTTGGGAAGAAACCAATCATAATTTCTTTTTCCACATCTCTACTATGTGGAGGCTCTACAATTGCAAAAAGACAGATGGCAGAAACCGTGCCTCCTCCACTGAAAACATGAGGTTTCTTAGCATTTGTTTAATTAAATACAGCTGCTTCCACAGCTTCTGAACCAATGTTTTGAAGAAATAAACTCTTGTAAAAGAAAAACTTATTCATTTCACTTTATTTGTACAGTTGATGCCAAGTTTTCCAACCAACTCTCTTTCCAGAGCTATAATAATATCCAGGAGAACTCAGGAAAATATGTGAAAAATGGATTGACTATGGTGTGTTTAGAGCTGGGATTTGGGTTCAGTTCTGGGTGCTCACTAGTTTGTATTTAGCACTTATTGGTGGCATTTACAGTTTGCCTGATTTCTTGCCATTGGAATGCACAACCAGAAAAGTACAAGTGCTGAGGTCTGGTGCTTGTTGGAGAGGCTTAATGGGTTAGACTAGAGGAAACAGGACTTGGTTTCTGGCTCTGTTAGTGATAGTTTGTGTGCCTTCAGACGAGTTACTTAGCATCTTTGTGCATCCTCTCCCTACCCATCCAACATTTTTTTTTCTTCCAACAATGAAAGGGGTGGTGAAAGACAATGGGGAGGAAGATAGTAGTAACCTACTTTTTGGGGTCAACATAAGTAATTAAATGGATGCTTCATGATACTTCATATTTTGTGATCAAAATATAAGAGAGGATAATTAAGAAGACCAGTAAACTAAGAGGTAACCTTATATAACATGTTTCTTTTGTTTACACTTTCAAAGAAATCTTTTATTGTACACTTTCCTGCATTGTTGAACCCCAGGATTTCAAAATTCAATTCAATTGACTTTTCACAGTATTCATCTTTCTGACCCTGATAAAACTGAAAAGAGAGGTTTCCATTATTATTTTTGCAAGTTTTTATTCTATTTTACTCCAGACAAATTTTACTCTGAGGAAAATATAATAATGGCTGATGAGTCAAGATAAAGTATGCTTGGATATGCATTGGAAAAAAGACTTGAAATTTTCATAAAATATTGTGCATGATAAACCTCCTCCAATACTTGCCTTTAACAGATGTCTTGTTCTGAAATGGAGCATTCTTTTTTGTATGTGAGCAGTTAAGTAGTTGACAATGAGTTATCTATATGCAAAAGGACATTCTGCCTTGTGCAAATGTCGCTATGATTATGTGATTCTCAGTTCCCTTTAGTCCAGGAGCATAGCCCAATTGAAAGCAAGTAAATCCTGCAGGACATGATATGCCTTGATAGTTAGTCTCACTCAGGAACTTGCACTGGACAATGATATTTGTGGATCCAGCTCAGCTGGGGCTCACTTCCTCCCCTGGCATCATGGGTGGGCACATGACTCAGGCTTTGAAAGTGAACATCATACTCTCTCCTTTACCCATGACTAATTCAGGAATGTATATGTCATCCTATGCAGGCCAGTCATAGCTTAAGAAAGAGAAATTCTTTTTTCTGGGATTGTTATGCTTGTAGGATATAAAGCCCAGGGATAATATTGCCCATATTTGCCATTATAGCTCATTAATTTTTTTGGCTGAGTAATATTCCATTGTTTATAGCTCATTAATTTTTATAAAGGGGTATAAAAAAGACAGTCTTCTAAGAGGATATTTAAAAATGACTAATAGTCATATTCATAAATATTAATAACAGCCATATTTGTACTAGAAAGAAATGCAAATTAAAATAACAACTTCTTGAGTTGGAAGATGACTAATTGATTAATTAATTGATTGATTAATTAGTGACAAATTTAACTATTGGAAAAGATGCTGAGAAATGCTTGAGTTTGTAGGGGTAGACATTTCCTTTAATAGTTTTTGAAAACAATTTAAAAATATTTTACCAATACCTAGGGCCTTGTGCATGCTAGACAATCACTCTACTGCTGAGCTATATCCCCAGCCTTTCCCCCTTATTCTTTACCAATGTCATAGTCTTTGCCTCAATAATTGAAAATTAATTCTAAGGAAGTAATCCTAAATAAGAAGCATTTAGGGCACAAAACCAGAAACAACTAATAGCCAAGATAAGAAAATATTAAGTAAATTATAATAGTCCATTTGAAGTGATATTTGAAGATCAAGTAAAGAAGGTAGATATCAAATATTAACCCCAATAATCTTTTAATGCCATCTATCTTACAAACAATTTGTTATATTTGTCTCTTTGATATTTTCTTTTAAAAATATATTGTACAAAGTCACTGTGGTAAACTTCTCACATCTTTTCCCCATGCCCCAAGTGCTGCTGTACAAGAACTACAGCTCATGAGAACTACTGAGATACATTAGGTCAAGGAGCTCGAGGCTCTCTATCCCCAATAGAGAGCACATGGTACAGCAGTTGCTGTTCATTCTTCTAGGGCCTCTCTGAAATGCAGTTTTTATTCGGTGAACAGTTTGATTCACAGTGGCAGACAAAAGGGGTGCAAGTGTTAGTGGAACAACTATTTCCAAGAATCAGATATTTAAACTCAGCTTCTCTGAAGACTTGAGCCTTTAGAGAAATGGTGAGAGAACAAATTAAAGAGTATCAGGAATTAGGTATTGGTCCTTCAAATTTTGAAATTGTATAAAGATAACTGTAAGTTAGGAAAACCTTTTTTTTCCCTTGTGTGTGTGTGTGTGTGTGTGTGTGTGTGTGTGTGTGGTGCCATGGCTTGAACCCAATATCTTGCACATGTTAGGCAAGTGTTCTAAGTGTTCTGCCACTGAGCTCTGCCCCCAGCTCCAGGAAAGTTTTTAGAATCAGATTGCTCTTTCTGTTTGTCGTGCTAACTTTTAGGACTCAATGCAAAATAAAAATGTGAAACCCTGGTCTCAAAATCAAGAACAAAAACTGTTTTTAAAGATACATATGAATTTAATTTGCTTCTATCCATGCTCTCTCTCCCTCTCTCTTGACCTTGTCATAGTGTTTTTTGTTTGTTATTCAATATCATTCTAAGTAAAGAAAAAGAACTAGATATTAAATGTTTAGGCTGGGCACAGTGGCACACCTGTAATCCCAGTTATTCAGGAGGCTGAAGCAGGAGGATCACGAGTTCAAAGTCAGCCTCAGCAAAAGTGAGGCACTAAGCAACTCAGTGAGACCCTGTCTCTAAATAAAATATAAAATAGGGCTGGGGATATGGCTCAGTGGTCAAGTACTCCTGAGTTCAATCCCCAGTACCACAAAATAAATAAATAAATAAATATTTTACACAAATTTGTACAATATATTTTTAAAAGAAAATATCAAAGAGACAATTTATGTTAAATATTTATTCTTTTATTGTGGTGTAGTTTAAATGCAAATATCAGAGTACAATATTAAAAAGAATGAGAAATTTCCTGCCTCCAGCTGCCAGAAG
This sequence comes from Marmota marmota marmota, assembly GCF_001458135.2. Taxonomy (NCBI): domain Eukaryota; kingdom Metazoa; phylum Chordata; class Mammalia; order Rodentia; family Sciuridae; genus Marmota; species Marmota marmota. Next base: position 2,757,877 of record NW_026000142.1, read on the forward strand.
AGACAAATACAAATCATACTCAAGAAGGATGAAACAAAGGTTGCCCCAAGCATGGCAGTGAGGGCATTTGTGGAGATGAGCACAGACCCCTGAAGCTGCATAAGGGCATATGTGTTTGGGCCTGTCAGTTACTGGGTTTGGCAACTGTTAGGAACTGGAATCCATGCAACTGCAGGTGGGGTCTGGGGAAATTGAGGGTGCCACCACAATCCACAGGAAATGGGTGGTTCCCCGGGATCTTAAAATCTCACTGCAGGAATATACTTAGGATCTGGGTGAAGGTAGGGGAGAAGCTTGTCCTTGCCTAGAGGCAGCCTCTGGCAGGCTGTTCAGCAGATGTGCCATGGTGCAGAATGCTGAGCTTCCCCATGCTTCATCCTGAAATGCTTCAAGAGGACAGAGACATAACTCCTTTCCTCTCTGTGTCATACACAGGGACAGAGGAGAGCAGTTGTTGTGCAGCAGAGAAAGGGGAGATTACCTGGGCTGTGGGGTGATGGGCAGGGGGCAGGGAACAGCTCAGGAAGAACCAGTCCTGTGGAGATGGAGGAAAGCAAGATGATGTGGGAGCTGAGGCTCCAAGATCCAGGTACATGCTCCATTGTCCATTGGACTTCACTTACCACATCCAAATCCAAAGTTTCCATTATAAAGCATTTCAAGAGTGCAACCACAGAGCATTAAGCCCCAATCTACCTGCGTTACTGCTCTGGTTTCACTGCCTGCCTGTGTGAAGGAGGCACTTAGCCTAGATAATCTCGCTGCAGTCTTCCAGTTTCAGGATATGTACGTGGTACTAGTCTAGGTCACATTTCTCACTCTCTGAAGGCTTATAGAGTTTAAGGATTAGATCACCTAATTTAGTCTGGCTAAAAAGATCACCCAAATATACCAACCAGACACAGATTAGAATATTAGAGTACTCAGCATGCTCAGTACTAAAGTGAACACTACTGCCATTATTGCGGGAGTGGATTAGTAGTGATGGGAGAAGTTTTGTTATGAAAGTGAGCTCTCTTTTCTTTGTCTTGGGCATGCTTGTTTGCTCTTCTGCCATTTATAATGCATTAAAAAGACCTTTGCCACTGCCATATTTTGGGACTTCTCAGGCTCCCAAACTGTGAGAAATACTTTTCTTTATAATTTACTCAGTCTGTGGTATTCTATCATAGCCATGGGAAATGGACTGAGACACGTGTATGTTAAGTGTTTGCTCTCAACAAATGAGACAGTTACCCTCTTTAGAAAAATAGACACCTCAGTGTTGTTCAAGAAATATTTGTGACTTCTTTAAGAAAAGACATTGAACCACAGATTTTAAACCTGGAAGGGAGAAGGGAGATCACCAGTGCCTTTGTACAACTGCTCCAAAATCAAACAGCTTATTATAGAGAAACTAGAAACCATGTCTCCTAATTTTCAGTTCAAGTGCCCTTTTTAATACACAATACTGCTTCTGCTACAGTTTTATTTAGCAGCCTATTTTGAAACCTCCTATGTATGGTTGTACCATAAATAAAGGAGATAAGATTTAGCTGTATCTGCAAAAAAAGAACAAAATGGTAAGAAAGAGAGTTTGACATGTTAGAATACCATTCATTAGCAACTTGAGCAGGCTAATGAGAAAACAGAAATGGCTGATTCACATGATATGAATGATATTACTGTCTTTATTTTTCTGCTAAGTCTCTATTGAAGTTCATTCTTTGTGGTTTATAAATAGAAAAATATAAATTCCAAACCAACTTCTACTGTCATTCCCCACCTGGCTGGCAGTCTGCCTTTCCCATCCATATGCTAATATTTACATTAATCTGCTGTTCTAAAAAAATAGATCAGTTAAGTTTCCCTTATTCAGAGCAATTTACTCAACACATTTCTGCTGAAAACCTCACATCTTAGACGCTGCAAAGACTATGAAAATAATTAAACAAAGCCAAACAACCTCATTTTCAAGGAGCCAAGAAACAAAGAAAGGGGACAGGAGGTTTTTTTGTGTGTGTGTGATTTTGTTTAATCCAGACCACTGCTACCTCTTATTATGACTAATTAAAAACTGAGATGTAATAGAAAAAAAAAAAAAAAACTAAATACCCCAATGGGGAGCCAGGAGACATGGAATCTAGTTCTTGCCTAGCTTTTAATTAGCTGTATGACCTTGGGCAGATCATTTAATCACACTGGATCCCCATTTTTTTTTTCATCTCTGAAATGAGAGGTTTGGAAGGGAAGTAATTTGAAAGCTCCCTTCAAAGTCTCAAATCCCAATTTATGATTACAAAACATTTATGTGAACTAAGCAATCATCTAATTTATTCCAGATTATGGCAAAATTAACTTATAATTAACCGATGTTCCCCTCACTTTAATTCAGAACACTGAATAAAATTGAAATTACAAATTGAAATCAAGATGAAACACAGCTTTTAGTGTTGGCAATGTTGGCAAGAAAGTCAGTAAAGTTCAAGTGACTATTATATAGTCTTTTTGTTTAATTTTTGCCTAATCCATAGTTGTTGTATGGGGAAACTCTGTTGTTTCATGTCTTTTCATTCTGATTTAAAGTATAAAGCTGAGCACACACACACAAATCTTATTTAAGGATGAAGGAAGGTACAAGAAGGTATTTTGACCCAGGGCTCACAATTCATCTACTCTTTGCACCAAATAAGAGTTTCCTCTTTCAGGCTGTGGTTAGTCCTGATATTTTTGTGGTGCATTGGGAAGGCTGGTACATATGCACATACAACTTAGCCACAGATCATGCTCAGAACCCCTAGCAGCTAAAAACTGTACATAGGTGGTCTTGATCTTCAGGACCCAGATTTGACAGGGTACAGTATAGAAGAACTCACATTCTTATAAGTGTCCTCAAGGTTTTTTTTTTTTCTTAATATATTTTAGCATATCTTTGCTTTCCTTTGATTCCTTTGAGGTTTAAGGGTGGTCACTGGCAGAATTACACAAATAGAGTGTTCACAGCTCAGCAGTTCTTGGATCCACATTTGGGCTCTACGTGGGTGGCACAGGAGTACATGCCAATAAGAAGCCAGGACAGATCTGTTAACAGAAATTAAATGACTCAGGATAGAGCCCTGAAAGCTTCCATTAAATATGAAAGACTTAAAAATCGTAATAGTAGAAAAAATGTTGATTTAAAAATTACTAGTAGTTTGAGTGTATTAATGTTTTCAAAAACATGTCTCTTTTCATATGTCCCTAAATTAGTATTTTTTAATGCTTCTAAAGTTATAAGTCATGGTAGCCTTTAGACTTGAGTTTTACTTCACATTAGAATTTTTAAAATTGAAGAGAGCCTACACAAGCCAGAAACAAAGTATATTTGTGTTCCTACTTTGGCAAAAACTGGTGACAAATTGGAAGATAAGGAAAATATCACTTAAAACATAGCTTATGAAATACCACTCACGCTTCTTAATTTACATCTTCCTATGGGATCTTATCAGTTATCTTGATGAAATCAAAATCAATTTCACTAAACTCAACCTAGATATTTAATTAAATTTCCAGATTCCTAATTAGGGTAGTTCAATGATCTGTGTCCATCTCTCTGTTCTTTGAAAATATTGAGCTTTGTTGGCCTTACTATTAATAAATAGCCCACTCAAGGTTTTCACTCAAAATTCACAATTCATACTACACACATGAAAAAGCATATACTTTCTTTGAACAAAATGTTTTTGATTCTAGTCTTCAGGATAGCAGCTATTTCAGATTCTGCTTCTGTTTGGTTAGAGGTAGGATAAATGTCTGCATAGACAGTAAAATAATTTTCAGTATTTTCTTCTTACTGTTGAACATTGGAAGTAACCTAGGTCAAGAACTGTCCCTCCAGTTACTTCCCACCTGGTTGTCAGGCCACCCATGTTGAGCAGCCACAGAGTCCAATTTCTATACCAAGGCAATATTTTCCTTTAGTAGTCACCATACTGTACTAGAATTGGCATTCAATGAGGACCTCAGACATTGCTTTCCTGGGACATAGTCATGTGTTCTTCCCTTCTTTATTGCCAGGATGATTATTCTTGGGGAAAAGCTATTTCCAAAGGGATTGTAAGAGACTTGCTGACTGCCAAAGGAGGGATTTTGAAAACGGCTGTGGTGCTGGAAGAAATGATCCTGACCACATGTGTTCCCTGAGATTGCACGGAGAGTAAAGCTCATAAAAGGAGGGCTTTTGGAGAGAGAAGAACTTTTCTCCTGTTTCTCCTTTTGCAAAGTGACAGGGATTGGCCCTATGGAGATAAAGAATAGAGATTTAGGATGGAAAGTAGCATTCTCCACAAATCTCTGAGAGGCCAGTACTTTGCATTTGTAATTTAACAAGCCAGAGGATAACTGAGATGTTTTGGAGTCTGTATTGGATCTTCTGGGGTTGTGCTAGAATAGTCAGTTAGTGAGTTACTATCCATTTCATGCAGCTTCAGGTCTTATAAGACCTTCATGAAGAAGGGCAGGAATGAGGAAATTAAGGCCCAGGCTATGTTTACCAAATACCTTCTTTGGGAGGACTGTTCCCACTGTGTCCTCTTGACTTCCCAGCTTTCCTAAGAGCCACATAGGAAACAAGAACTGTATATTTTACTTTGTAGAAATACCCCCTTTCAGCATTTCTGTACATCATTGATAAATCCTCTGAAAGAGAAACTAGGAAAACTACCCCATTTTACAATAGCCTCAAAAAAAAATACTTGGGAATCAACTTAATGAAAAAGTTGAAAGACCTCTATAATGAAAACTACAGAACACTAAAGAAAGAAATTAAAGAAGACCTTAGAAAATGGAAATATCTACCTTGTTATTTGGATAGGCAGAATTAATATTGTCAAAATGAACATACTACCAAAAGCACTATACAGATTTAATGCAATTCCAATCAAAATCCCAATGAAATTTCTCATAGAAATAGAAAAAGCAGTCATGAAATTTACCTGGAAAAATAAGAGACCCAGAATAGCCACAGCAATACTTAGCCAAAAGAGTGAAGCAGGTGGCATCACTATACCAGACCTTAAACTATACTACAGAGCAATAGTAACAAAAACAGCATAGTATTGACATCAAAATAGACTTGTAAACCAATGGTACAGAATAGAGGACCCAGCGACAAACCCAAATAAATACAGTTATCTCATACTACACGAAGGTGCCAAAAACATATATTGGAAAAAAGATAACCTCTTCAACAAATGGTGCTGGGAAAACTGGAAATCTATATTCAGCAAAATGAAATTAAGCCCTATCTCTCATTATGCACAAAACTCAGTTCAAAGTGGATCAAGGACCTAGGAATTAGACCAGAGACCCTGTGCCTAATAGAGGAAAAAGTAGGTCCAAATCTTCATCATGTGGGGTTAGGCCCTCTATTACCTTGACAAGATTCCTATAGCACAAGAATTAAAATCAATAAATGGGATGGATTCAAACTAAAAAGCTTCTTCTTAACAAAAGAAACAATCAGTGAGATGAATTGAGAGCCTACAGAATGGGAGCAAATTTTTGCCACATGCACACCGGATAGAGCACTAATCTCTAGGATATATAAAGTGCCGCAGTCCAGCTGCAGCAAAATAACCGGGGGGTGACGAATAACTTGTGTACGTTGATACAGCAGGAGTAGGAGCCCTTTATTGCAGGACAGGAGCAGTATTTATACATTCCACACAGCTTATCTAATTAGCATAAACTAGATACAGCAGTCAACCAATCAGGAATCTCCACACTTAATGGCTCGCTTTTGTTACTTCTCAAACCACTCCCTCTGGCATTTTGCCAGGCACCATCCAGACTTGTTTACGAACTCTAACATTCCCCTGGCAAAATGCCAGGTGTTATTTTGACTTGTTTACAGACTCTAACAATACCCCAAAAACTTAACACCAAAAAGACAAATAACCCCAACAATAAATGGGCCAAAGAACTGAATAGACACTTCTCAGAAGATGATATATAATCAATCAACAAATATACAAAAAAAGATCAACATCTCTAGCAGTTAGAGAAATGCAAATCAAAACTACTCTAAGATTTCATCTCACTCCAGTCAGAATGGCAGCTATTAAGAACACAAACAACAATAAGTGCTGGCGATGAAGTGGGGGAAAAGGCACACTCATACATTGCTGGTAGGACTGCAAATTGGTGCATCCAATCTGGAAAGCAGTATTCTTTGGAAAACTTGGAATGGAACCACCACTTGACCCAGCTATCCCACTCTTTGGTTTATAACCAAAGGTATTAAAAACAGCATACTATGGTGATGCAGCCACATCAATGTTTATAGCAGCACAATTCATAATAGCTAAATTGTGGAACCAACCTAGATGCCCTTCAACAGATGAATGGATAAAGAAACTGTGATATATATACACAATGAAATATTACTCAGCATTAAAAGAGAATAAAATCATGGCATTTGCAGGTAAATGAATGGAGTTGGAGAATATTGTGCTAAGCGAAGTAAGCCAATCCCCAAAAACTAAAGGCCAAATGTTTTCTCTAATATGTGAATGCTGATCCATAATGGGGAGGGGGGAGCATGGGAAGAATGGAGGAACTTTAAACAGGGAAGATGGGAGGGAGGGGAAGGGAGGGGGCACAGGGATGAAAAGATGGTGGAATGAGATGGATATCATTACCCTAAGTATAGGTATGAAGACACAAATGGTGTGACTCTACTCTATGTACAACCAGAGACATGAAAAATTGTGCTTTATATGTGTACTATGAATTGAAATGCATTCTGATATTATGTATAACAAATTAGAATAAATAAATTTTAAAAAAAGAAAAAAGAAATACCCATTTTTTGATACACTTATACATTGCAGGTGGGACAGAAAATTGGTGCAACCACTCTGGAAAGAAGTGTGGAGCTTCCTCAAAAAGGTAGGAATAGAACTACCATTTGATTTGGTTTTATTGCTCCTTGGTATATATATCCAAAGGAGTTAAAAAGAGCATACTATACTGACACAGCCACATCAATGTTTATAGCAGCTTAATTCACAACAGTTAAGCTATAGAACCCCTTCAAAAGATGAATGGATAAAGAAAATATGGCATATACCCACAATGAAATATTACTCAGTCATAAAAAGAATAACTTTATGACATTTACCAGTAAATGGATGGAACTGGTAACTACCATGCTAAGTGAAATAAGCCAATCCCCCAAAACAAAGATTGAATATTCTCTTTGATATGTGGATACTGACACAAAACAAGGGGGAGAGGTAAGGGGAAGAACAGAAGTTCAGTGGATTAGACAAAGGGAAATAAAGGGAAAGGAATAAGAAGGACCGTGGAATGAATGGGACAAAACTTTCCTGTGCTCACATATGAATATACCACAATGAATCTTCACATCATGTAAAACCCAAAGACTGGGATCATAATTAGAATAAGATGTACTCCATATTTGTATAAAATGTCAAAATATACTCTACTGTCATGTATAACTAAAGAGAAAAAAAATTAAAAAGAAATATCCCTTTTCCTTCATGTTCCAGGAAAAAATTGGGTAGTGGGTTACTTACTTTTGATAACTCTTCTGGTTATCTGTGCTGTGTAACAAACTACTCCAAAACTTAGTAGCTTAAAATAATATAGATCTTTTTTAAGCTTTTATGGTTTTTATGGATATATATATATATATATATATATATATATATATATATATATATATATAATTTTTTTTTCTTTTGCTTGGAGCTACTTCTATGAAAACACTTCATTATTGTTAGGGTTGAATAAATATGAATCAATAAACACACATTTATTGAGCACCTAACATGTGCAAATCTTTGCCTTGCAAACTCTGAGGCATTAAAAAAAAGTATAAAATGATCCTTGTTTCCAAAAAGCACAAAGCCAACTTTGGTACACTCAGTTATGAGAAGTTAAAGAGCAATGAGATCACAAAGTAATGACTTAACATTTAATTACCCATTATGTGCTCTGCAACATAAGAGGGCCCTATGTCCAATTACTTATTGAAGCTCTTTATTATATGGGCTGTCTTATGCAAAAGACAGAAGAGCCAAAGCAACAGTACTGAATGGCAAGGAGTCCTAAGAGCATACAGACTAGAGATTGATAACCGCAGTCAGTCCAAACCATCTACCTCTGAATACCCCCATTCACGGCCCAATGAGTTCTATAGAGAGTACAATGGAGTTCAAAGATGGAGGACATTCTGGGGGTTGAAATCATTTTAGGGAGTTTTTGATGAAGTGAATTCCACCTGTCACTAAAGGATGGATAAAGTGGAGAAAAGATAGTAGGGATTAGTAGCAAGAGGGGAAAAAAAAGAGGTATTTCCTAGGACTGACTACTTATGCCACATGACTGAACTAAAAGGTTATGCAGGAATAAAATAGGAGGAACAAGGGCTGGGATCAAATCATAAAGGACTCTGAATACACATCAAGAGACCTTCTGAATGTGTTGGCTATTGTGGGAAAGGACAGGGTGAACCTGGCTACAAATGTTTTTAAATAACACACTATACCTAGACAATGAAGAAACACCATTTTACAACGTTAGAATTTAAATGTTAAATGGAAGTTGCTAATCACAGTGGTTTCTTCTAAAACCTGGGGCATCCACAAAAGTTCCATTTGAAGATCTATAGTTAGCTAGCTAAGCATTTTTATAGACTTTGGTCTTTTGAGTGTTTGATCAGTTTTTGTTTATTCTGTCTGATGAGGCTGGTCTCACACAGCCCTCCTTGGTGTCTTCAGAAGGGAAAGAGCCATTACTCATTGCTGCCTCCCCAGTCCTGTCCCTGCCTCAGAGGAGTGTGGGAGCTGCTCTACTAGTGCCAGTACTGGGAACAAAGTTCTGAAAAGATGGGCACAAAGCTTATATATTTATGTTTTTATGGCTGAAGGCAGTTGCCCCTAAGTTATTAGGTGACATTTCTTTCACTGAAGATCATAGCAAACTGATAAAAGTGCCTATTTAGAGCCAAGTGCTTGCCTGTAATCCCAGTAACTTGGGAGGCTGAGGTAGAAGGATCACCAGGTTGAAGCTAGCCTGAGCAACTTAGTGAGACTGCCTCAAAATTAGTTGGGGGTTGGTGGGGAAAGGGCTGGGGGTGTAGCACATTTGCCTAGCTTGTGCCAGGCCATGGATTCAAACCCCAGTACCACGAGAAACCTGCATTACTAGCACCCTTCCTTAGGTCAATAGAGAGCATTTAGTGAGATATTTGTTTAATAAAAACCTGTGATGCATGTTAGCAGAACATTCCCAAGACCAAGCACAGTACTTGGTACAGAGATGATTCTTACTAAATTATGTCAAATGATTGAACTAAGTAATCTATGCAAAGTAGTTCTGAAACAAATGCCAACAAGAATAATCTTTAATATACTTCTGCTTATAATCTAGTCTTTTCATTTGTTTGAAAAGACTCAGAAAAATTGTAAGGGCTGAGGGTAAAAAGAAAAGTATAAAGAAAACATAAAAAAAAAACCCACATACAATTTTACTTTCCAGTGAACATTAAAGTGTATTTCTTCCAATCGTTCTTTCTATTTCTGTCTTAGTTCATGCATGAATTTTAATGTATTTATACCAAGTACATAACTGGGAGAGTAGAAGCATAAATTAAAGAATGCTACATGGGTTTTCTGAGTTTTCTTCTCTGCTATATAAATAGAGAGATGCAAATATATAACTATATCTTATGTGATTATGAGTTTAATTACACACATTGGGAGCTGGTTGTACCAACTCACATGCTTCATATTATGCATATACTCCTTTTGCTCTCAATTGAGCAGCATACAATTAAGATCTCATTAATACTAAAGTAAAACAAAACAAAATCCAAAAGGTAGATAAAAACACAAATTTCTGAAACCATTTGGCGTCCTCATTTACACAGATGTATTTGCCACTTGTCAACCCTAGCTTTCTTCTCTGAGGCTTTCACAAAAGGAAGAGAAAAATTTAGGATTTATATGTTGCCTCTTGTTGGTTATTTTGCTAGCACAGGATTTCAGCAGCCACTGAAATTGGCTTATAGAGGAGCCTCCAGTCCAGAGATCTATGGTGAAGATAGCACTTGAGCCAGAAAAATATTTTAATACACTGGCATTATATAATTGGACACTATCCTTGTTTTTCATAAGCCTTGGAAAGCTGTCCACACACTTGGAGAAGTTGTTTAGAGTAACCCTCCACAACCTGTCAATGTTAGGTAAAATAATGGGCTTTTCTTCAACATGATATTAGGGGATTTGTATGAAGGGCCTCTATTGTGCAGTTGAGATGTTTTCCTCTTCTGTTTATTCTACTTTCCTATCTAGCTGCACAGGAGGTACAGTTAGGAGGAAAGGGGGAGGCTGGTATGTGTTCTGTCAACCCTTCACCACAAACCCAGCTGCCAAAGCTGAAGCAGCCACACAGAGAGCTAAGGAAACTTAAAAAACTTAATTAAGGGGAAAAAAGCAAACAAAATAATACTATAGTGAATTTACTCAGTGCTGTAGCTTTGCCAGGGAAACCACAGAGTCTGCATTTATATGTTTCTTATATAAGACATATCTAATTAAAACAGGAGACGGGACAACAAGCTTTCTTCTAAGTTCATTTAAATACATGTTTATGTTGTGTTTAAATTCCCTGTGGGGTAATGTAATGACAATCCAAAGGCATAAAAGCAATTTGATTAGGCAGCTAGACCCTTCAAGAATACTTTTAGCCTTAAGTACTTAAGATTCAATCACCCTGCTATACCCAATACAAAAGTTATCTCTCCAGGTTGAGCAAGCCCCCAGACCTGAAGACCTAGTTCCCAAGCCTGGGCTGATTGACTTTCACCTTTGCAGTCTCTTTTCTCTACTGCCTTAGTGTTGTAATTAAAAGACTATTCTTGAGCTTTATTTTTGGTCCACTCTTCAATGATTTTAAATGAAGCTTCAATGGGCAAAATTTTGGTTACTTAAAAATCACCTAAAACCTCCACATTATATACATATAAATAATATGAAGGTAAAGTTGGGGGAAGCAACATGTCACTCTGTTAGTTTATCTATGGATTATGTTTTAGAACTATCCTTATTAAAAAGTGATCTACAGTTCTGAAGTATCAGCATCACCTAGGAGCTGGTTAGAAATGCAGGATCTCAGGCCCCCTCCTGGACTAATTGAAGCTGCACTTGTATTTTAACAAGATAATCAGATGACTAGTGAGCTTGTTAAAACATCAATTTAGGATAAAGGCCTTCTGGACAAATCATTCTTCCATCAGGCCCATCTTAAGTTATTCTGATATATTAAGATATTCCAATAGGAGCACTATGGGAATCATTCCATGTGCTCAGGTTAGTTTTTTTTCCCCCTTGGAATTCTGATTTCCCTTTATGATCTGATAAATACCTTAGGAGATTGGTAAGTAGAATAAAAACAATCACAGCATAAATTTTTAAGCCTCTTCTTTATGTCTAAGTTTAACTTATAATGGTTATGGACTATGACTAGGTATATTTAAAAGTGAGTTAATTTTATACTATGTACATATTTTATGTATTTAAATGGATATAAATGAACAAAAACTTTCTTTAATAATGTGTACCTTTACATGGCAACATAGATAGATTCTCTACAGAAAGTTTCTTCTGCCAGAGTAATTGAAAGGGTTGTAATTCCATTCTATGTTCATAAAGGAAGAATGCACCTGTCTTCTTCCCCACTTTTTTTTTTTAACATAGATCCTATTTGACCTAACTTTGAAATGTATTTTCCATCACTGGCTGCATATGTTATGACATTCTTACATTTTAAAACAGTCTCAAAAAGAACTTTATTGTACTACCCACAAGTTCATTTCAAATCCAGTTAAATAAAATTATTAAATTAAAATTATTTTGTGATATTTTTCCCTAAAATTCAAAGACCTTATGTGCTAATATGTTTGTGAAGAAATCCTATAACCATTCGTTGCCAGAGTCTTATTTATAGAGGGAGAATAAATACTTATTTGTTACTTTTAGTGCAGCCCTACAAATAATTTTTAAGAAGTTACTCTTTCAGAATAATGTAGTTTCTAGGCCTCTTCAGGCCCTACTCTTTATTTCATAAGTAAATAATCTCCTTTTCTTATCATCTTGTCTACAGAATAGTACAGAGAAACTAAATACCATTTTTTTTCACTTGTCAGTCATATTCAGTCTAATTCAGTAGGAGTAATAGTAATTTAAAGGCTTTCACAGGACAAGTCCAAGACAAAAAAAGTTACATGATTGATGCTGAGAGTCTATCAGATACTACAGGATGTATCTTGAATCAGTAAGCTCAGCATGGATTTACAAGAGATTATTATTTTAAGAACAACTCTTGCTGGGCACAATTCAGGAGCCACTTGTCAAAAGAAACGAACTTTATTTTTAGAACACACACACCACACCACACACCTCCTCAGGAAAAACCCTCAGAGCCCAACTGCCACCACCCGCTTCCCACAAGCCTCTCAACCTCCCCCACTCCTCCTGCTCTTGAGGGCGATTCGCTGGGTTCCCTGGGCAGAGCCAAAAAAAGTCACCCAATGAACAGCTCTGTGGTCTGAAAGGGCGGGGAAACAGCCCAATGAGCATTACCACAGAGGAGCCAATCAGTTGGCAGCTAGAAGTTTGCTGGCAGCTGGAAGTTTGCTGGGGCCCCTTCAGCTGTGGCTCTCAACAGCACATTCCTGTAATACCAATGACTTGGGAGGCTGAAGCAGGAGGATTAAAAGTTTAAAGCTAGCCCCAGCAATTTAGTGAGGCCCTAAGCAACATAGTAAAAACTTGTCTCAAAATAAAAAATAAAAGGGCTAAGATGTGGCTCAGTGGTTAAGCATCCCTTGGTTTAATCCCTGGTACATAACAAAAATAACAACAATAACAACAAAAATCCCCAACCAACCAACCAAACAAACAAATAAACAAAAAACCTTTTCTTGTTACTCAAAGGGAAACCTTCATGCTTTTGTATAGTAGGGGGCTTGGGTATAATCTCTGACTTAAGAATATAGATAGTTAAGTGACATCAGTAACATGGTAGAATAGGAGCTTTCCATAGTCATCTCCCTGGAGAAGCATTAAAATTTAACAACTACTCATGAATGAAATTATCTTTGTTGGAATCTGGAATAGCAGAGAAGTTCCAGAACATTATTGAGGCAAAAACAAAAACAACAAAACAAACAACCCCCCCCAACAAAATAAAAACAAGAATAGGCATAAAGAAAGAGTTAAAAGAACAGTTTCACTTTATCTATGTCACTTTGCCACCAAGGTGCCAATGCCTTGGTCCATGATTCCTCCCATAGAAGAAAGGGAGAGTACAAGAAGTACCCAGCTTCCCCAGCCATGTGGGATGCTGTCAAGGACCCACTTTTTTCTCACCATACTCAGAAAATTGAAGTGATAGGCACTGCTGAGTGGTTGGACAAGGCTGGAAATAGAAAAGAAAGACTGTGGATTCTACTAACCACTCTGTGGACTCCATTGCAAAGACTGCCAGTGAGCCACTGGGATGTTTTGTTTGTGGAACTCCCTCCCTAATTGGCCCATGGGTACCCCCCAAATGATCAATGCACCTTACTTTCTTCCAGTCTGGCTGCTGAACACCCCTCATAGATAGTGAGTGCAAGTACCCTGTAAGATAGCTAGTTCCACTCTGTGTGACTAGGAGAAGACACATGAACTTGAGCAGTTTAGGACACTGCCCTCAGGAAAGCAAGCAGGAGACTCTAAACACCTGGCCTGTCTTTGCAAGATCAAGAGAAGGCATACAATCTTAAGAATTCTCCCCAGGCTTGCGGCTGGAGCCAGCATGGTGGCCGAGCACAAGACCAAGTTGTCCAAGAACCTGCTGCACATGAAGTTCATGCAGAGGGGACTGTACTCGGAAACCAAGAAAAAACTAGAAAAAGAAGAAAAGAAGATCATTAGTGAAGAGCACTGGTACTTGGATTTGCCAAAGCTCAAAGAGAAAGAGAGTGCCATAATAGAGGAGCAGAGCTTCTTGTTATGTGAAGATCTTCTGTATGGAAGAATGTAATTCAGAGGATTTAATTCTGAAGTTGAGAAATTGATGCTTCAGATGAATGCTAAGAACAAAGCAGAAGATGAAGATGAAGATGAAATAGTAGAGTTTCATGTGTCAGATGAGGAAATGGCTAGAAGATATGAGACCTCGGTGGGAACAACTGGAAAAAAGTTTGCCAAGAAAAGAGACCGTGCCAATTATGGAGAAGATGAAAATGGAGACATAAAACCAGTTAAAGCAAAGAAGATGTTCTTAAAGCCCACGATTAAAAATGATGCCTTAAAATATGTCTTGGGGTGGCCATAAAAACAGACTTTGGAGCCCATCCTAGTGGCATCTTTTAGCTATTAATACTTGATATTTATTTGTAAAGAGATGTGTAATTTTAGAAATAGACTGTGTTTGAAACAGATGTGTAATGGATGTTATACATCCTTTTCCGAATCAGATTCATCAAAAGCAGAAGTTGAGCCTGAATCTTACAGATGTACATAGGCACAACATAGCTTCCTAAAGATTTTACCTCAGTTCTTTTTATATAGCTCTCCAGTCACTGACCTTGAATGGACTCCTATATATTAATGCAAGTGTTTAAATTGCCTTTAAGATTATATTTTACTTTAAATTATTAGTCATATAATCATGTCCAGCCAATTCATACATTCATTTTGGAGTCAAATGTCATAGGAATTTATTATATGTACATTCACCAAGAGCAAACATGCCTCTCCAACCTGAAGTATTTTCATGCTACCAAGTCTATCAATTTATGGTATTGTTTTTTATTTAAGGCATTTAATTTTAAAAAAATATTCTGTAATAAACATCTGTTTACACACACACACACACAATAAATAAATAAAAGAATTCTCCCCAGAAGAGAACAAGAGGTGTGGAGCAAGTACATACATAAAAAAGGTCTTAGAGAGCCTTAGAATTCCTAGTCAGGCTGTTTGGTGAAGACATTTCTGTCCCAAAGCAAATCAATAAGAACAGGTGTGGGTGACTGTTTCTTCAAATGTAAAAATATTAGACTACAAGGAACATGAAATATTAGAAATATTAGACTACAAAGAACATGAAAAGCCTGAAACATGAAACCCTGAAAAAAACACAATGATATTCAAGGACTTGACTTCAAATAAACAGAGATAAATTCATTATCTAAAAAAGAATTCAAAATAATTGTTTAAAGGATTCTCAGGAAGCTACAAGAGAACACAGATAACACAATGAAATCAGAAAAAACAATACATAAACAAATTGTGAAGTACAATAAAGAGATAGGATAAAAAAGAACCAAACAAAAGTTCTATAGCTAAAGAATATGATGAATGAAATGAAAATGAAATAGAGATCACCAACAGAGGTTTGATCAAGCAGAAGAATCTGAAATTAAAGACAAGTCATTTTAAAATACCCTTGTAAGAAAAAAAAAGTATAATGAAGATGAAAGAAGAAAGCCCACAGGAGTTTTGAGACACTATCAAGAGAGCTAATATTTGTTTTATGGGAATTCCAGAAGAGAGAAGGGAAGGCAAGGGACAGAGAGCTGATTTAGAAAAATAATGGCTGAAAACTTGCCAAAATTAAAGAGAGATATAAGCATGTAGGTACATAAAATTAAAAAATCTCTAATCAGGTTCAATCCAAAGAAAACGTTACCAAGACATATTATAATTAAACTGTCAAAAATCAAAGACAAAGAATTTTGAAAGTAGCAAGAGCAAAGAGGTTTATTGCACACCAGGCAATAAGGCCATCAACATGATTTCTCAGCAAATGCTGCAGTTTAGAAGACTGGGTTGATGTATTCAAATACTGGGGAAAAAATAAATTGCTAACCAGGAATATTTTATCAAGAAAAACTGTCCTTCAGAAATTACTTATAGAAATAAAATCTTTCCCAAAAGAAAAATGGAGGGAGTTCATCATCACTAGACTTGCCTTGCAAGAAATGATAAAGGGAGTTATTTAAACTGAAATGAAAGAATGTTAGTTAAAAACATGAAACCATATGAAAGCATAAAATTTAATGGTAAAGGTAAGTATGTAGTCAAATTATTCAACACTGGAATAAAGGTATATAAATTATTTATAAATCTTATAAAGGTTACAAGACAAAAATATTAAAAATAAATATAACAGAGTAATTTATTCTTAGTTATACAGTATAAAAAAGATGTAAATTGTGACCTCAAAAACATAAATTATGGGAATATAAAATTGTAGTTTTTTATATACAATCAAGGTGAAGTTGCTATTGATTTAAAATAGACCATTGTTATGGTTTGGACATGAAGTGTCCCCTCAAAGCTCATGTGTGAGACAATGCATGAAGGTTTGGAGGACAAATGATTGGGTTATAGCCTTAACCTAATCAGTGAATTAATCCCTGATGGGATGACTGGAGGCAGGTAGGATGTGGTTGGAAGAAGTGGCTCATTGGGGGCATGGCTATGGGGTATATATTTTGTATCTGGAGAATGGAGTCTTTCTCTCTCTGCTTTCTGATCTTAATGTGAGCTGCTTTCCTCTGCCACACTCTTCCACCATGATGTTCTGCCTCACCTCCAGGCCCAAGGAATGGAGCCAGCCTTCTGTGGGCTAAGACCTCTGAAACCATGAGCCTTCAAATAAACTTTTCTTCCCTAAAATTATTCTGGCCAGATATTATAGTCACAGCAGCAAAAAAAAGCTAACTAAAACAACCATTATAATTATAACATGTTTTACATAACATTAGGGTAACTATAAAGCAAAAACTTATAGCAAATACACAAAGATAAGGAGAAAGGAAGAAAAGCATACTACCATAAAAAATCATCAAATCACAAAGGTAGATAGCAAAGGAGGAAAGAAAAAATAAATCTATATAACAGCTAGAAAATAACAAAATGGCAATAGTAAGCCTTTGTCTACCAATCATTACCTTGAATTAAATGAATTGAGTTATCCAATAAAAAGACAGACAGTAAATGGGTGGATAAAACCATAGGAACCAACTAGCTGCCTAGAGGAGGCTCACTTCAGCTTTAAATATGCATATGGGCAGAGAGGTGAAGGGATGGCAAGACATTCTATACTAATAGAAACAAAAGCTAGAAGAGGCAGATACACATGTAATCAGATAAAACAGACTTCAAGACAAACACTATAACAATAATCAAAGAAGGTGACTATGTAATAATAAAAGTGACAATTCATCAAGAGGATATAACAATTATAAATATATATGCACCCAATAACAGAGCACCTAAGTATATAAAGCAAGTATTAACCAAAGGGAGAAAAATACAGTGATACAACAATAAAGGAGACATTAATATCTCACTTTCAATAATAAATAGATCATTCAATAAAGAATTTTTTTGCAGTATCAAGGATTGAACCCAGGGGCACTCTACCACTGATCTACAAATCCCAGTCCCTTTTATTTTTTATTTTGAGATAGGGTCTCACTATGTTGCTAAGGCTGGCCTTGAATTTAAGATTCTCATGCTTCATTCTCACAAGTAGCTGGGATTATAGGCACACACCATTCCATGCTAACAAAATATTGGTCTTGAATAACACTGTAGGACATAACAGACATAATGGAACATTCTATTTAGCAACAAGAGAATACATATTATTTAGGCTGGGGTTGTGGCTCAGTGTAGAATGCTTTCCTAGCATGTGTGAATCATCGGGTTCGAGCCTCAGCACGAATATAAATAAATTAAGTAAAGGTATTGTGCCCATCTACAACTAAAAATATTTTTTTAAAAAGAATACATATTATTTGCAAGTACACATAGAACATTGTACAAGACAGATTATATATTAGGCCACAAAACAAGACTAACAAATTTATGAAAATTGAAATCATACCAGGGATCTTTTCTAACCACAATTTTTGAAACTTAAAATCAATAACAGAAGGAAAATTGGAAAATTCACAAATGTGTAGAAATTTAAAAACACACTTCTGAACAGCCAATGGGTAAAATAAAAATTTTAAAGGAAAATTAAAAAACGTCTTCATACAAATAAAATTGGAAACAACATATCAAAACTTATGAGATATAGGAAAAGTACTTCTAAGAGAAAACTTTACATGGAGAAATAATTACATAAGAAAAAAGATACATCTCAAATAAACAATCTAACTTTAGCTCCTAAGACAGTGGGAAAAGCAAAAAAAAAATATTACTAACCCAAAATGAGTAGAAATAAAAAAAATAAAATAGAGAATAGAAAAACAATAGAAAAGATAAGATCACATGTTGTTCTTTTTTCTTTTACTTTTTCCTTTATTTTTGCAGTGCTGAGGATCAAAACCAGGTCTTCATGCATGGTAGACCAGTTTTCTACTACCGAGCTATACCCCAATGCAGAAGTCAGTTTTTGAAAGAAATAAAATTGACAAACACTTAGCTAGACAAACTAAGGAAAAGTAAAGAAGTCTGAAATCAATAAAATCAGAAATGCAAGAGAAGACATTAGAACTGATATCACTGAAATACAAAAGCTCATGAGTAGATATTATAAATAATTACATGCCAAATATGGATAAACTAGAAGAAAGAGATAAATTCTTAGAACAAACTACCATCACTGAATCATGAAAAAATGGAAATCTGAACAGATCAATAATGAGCAGGGAGATCAAATCAGAAATACAAAACTTCCCAAGAAAGAAAAGCCCAAGACCTGATGGTTTCACTAATAAATTTTACCATCTAATGAAGAACTAATACCAGTATCTCTAAAATTCTCCCCAAAAAGTTGTAGATGAAGGAATGCTTCCCAATGTGTTGTATGAGGCCAACATTGCCTTGTACCTCATCCAAACAAGAGTACCACCACATGAAAAGGAAACTATAGGCTGATATATATTTTTTAATATTTATTTTTTAGTTGTAGTTGGACATAATACCTTTATTTTATTTATTTGTTTTTATGTGGTGCTGAGGATTGAACCCAGGGCCTTGTATGTGCTAGGTGAGTGCTCTACTGCTGAGCCACAACCCCAGCCCCTCAAGCTGATATCTTTTATGATTATCGATGCAATTTTCCTCAACAAATGGTTAGCAAAGTGAATTGAACAGCACATTAAAAGGGTCATACACCATGGTCAGATGAGATTTATTTTTTATATATGAAATCAATAAATGTGATTAACCACATTAATAGAATGGAGGATAAAATCATATGATCATCTCAATTTTTAGATCTAAAAAAGCATTTGACACAATTCAATATCCTTTTATGAAAAACTCAACGAATTATATAAGGAATGTATTTCAACACCATGATCACATGTGACATGCCCATAGTTAATGCCATTCTCAAGGATGAAAAATTGAAAACTTTTCTAAGATCAAAAGTAAGACAATGATGCCCATTCTTGCCATTTTTTTAAAAAATTAAATACTAGAAGTTCTAGCCAGAGCACTCAGGCAAGATAAAGAAACAGAAGGCATCCAAATAGGAATGGAAAAAATAAAATTGTATGCAGGAGACATAATCTTACATCTTATAAACCCTAAAGTCTCCACAAAACAATCATTAGAACTAATAAACAAATTTAAAAAAGTCAAGATATAAAAACTAGTTGTGTTTTATGCACTAACAACAAACCATTCAAAAAAGGAAAATAAAAAATAAAATTCTTAGGAATAAACTTTTGAGGAAATAAATAAATCTTATCCGCTGAAAACTATAGAACACTGATCAGAAAATTGAAGAAGGCACAAATAAATGGAAAGATAACCTATATTAATTGATTAGAAGAATCACTATTGTTCATACTACCGAAAGCAATCTACAGGATCAATGTAATCCCTATCAAAATTCCAATGGCACTTTCCAAAGAGATAGAAAAAGATTTCTAAAATTTGTATGAAACCATAAAATACCATAACACCTCAAACAATCTTGAACAAAAAAGAACAAAGCTGGAGACATCACACCTCCTGATTCAGATTATATTACACAGCTATGGTAATCAAAACAGTGTAGAACTGGAGTAAAAACAGACATACAGATTGATGGAACAGAATAGAAACCCAGAAATTAATTGAAACATATGGTCAGCTGATTCTGGAATATTTGCACTGTGGACACCATGTGGGAAAACTGGACATTGACATGAAAAGAGAAAGGAAGAAAAAAGGAAGGAAGGAAGGAGGGAAGAAAAGAAGGAAGACGGGCGTCTTTTCTTATACCACACACAAAAGTCAACTTAAATAGGTTGAAGATTCAAGAATGAGACCTGGCAGCATAACTACTGTCATGTGAAACTAGAAAAAGCTTCATGACCTTGGTCTTGACAATGATTTTTTGGATATGATATCAAAAGCACAGAAAACAAAACCAAAAATAAACAAATAGGACTATAGAAAACTAGAATATTCCCACACAGCAAAGGGACCAACCAACAAAATAAAAAGGCAACCTTCAAAATGGGGGGAAATATTTGCAAATCTTGTATCACGTAAGGCGTTATTATATCCACACTACCTAAGGAACTCATACAATTCAGTAGTAAACCACAATAAAGGTGGGGAAGGGAAGAAGATAAGCTCAGTAGATTAGACAACATGGAACAAAAGGAATAGAGTGGGGATAGGAATAGGAAAGACACTAGAATAAGTCTAACATGATTTTCTTATGTATACATATGAAAATACCTAAGTGAATCCCACCATTGTGCCCATCCACAAGAATAGTGTCCTAATTAGAATAAGATATATTCCATGCTTGTATAATTTTATCAACATGGATTCTACTATCATGTGTAACTAAGAAGAACCAATAAAAAAAGTATGGTTAATTGTCTATTATAGTAACTTGCTTCTGGGGAAGAAAAAGTTGCGTGGGAAAGAAAACAGTTTTCTTGGGATGATGTAAATATTCTGTGCTTAAAAGCAGTGAAGGTTTTTATGAGTGTATTTGTCAAAACTGTACAGTCAATATTTGTGCCATTCAATACATGTACATATGACCATACCAAAAAATAAATATGTAAGGAGTGGGGCTGGTCTAGGTTGGGAAATAGGTAGAAGCACAGAAGAAATAAAATGGCATGTAATAAGCAGATGTTGAATGTAGATAACTGGTATATTGTAATATTCACTTTACATACATTTACAATTATGTAATAAAACATTTGTATAAAAAAACCCAGCCAAGTAAAAAATAGGCAAATGATCTAACTATACATTTTCCAAAGAAAATAAGCTGTTCAAAATCAAAACCATAATGTTAGGATGGCTGTTATTAATAAAAGGCAAATCTCAGAAATTGTTGACAAGGATGTGGAAAAAAGGGAACCTTTGTACATTGTTGGTAGGAACGTAAATTAATATACCCATTATAGAACAGGATGAAGATGCTTCAAAAATTTGAAAATAGAACTACCATATGCTCTAGAAATTTTACTTATGGGCATATGTCTTTTAGTGTCATGTTGCTGTGACAAAGTATCTAAGAAAATCAACTTAGAGGATAACACATATTTTGGCTCACAATTTTAGAGTCTTCCGTCCATGGTCACTTGGCCTGGTGGCTTTTGGACCTATTGTGAGGCAGTCTATTGTGGTAGAAGAAAGCTGCTCAGCTCTTGGTAACCAGGAAATAAAAGAGAGAGGAAGGGCCCAGGGACCCAACATACCATCAAAGGTTTACCTGGGGGACCTTCCTCCCACCTCCTAATTGTACCACATGTTGGCAACCAAGCCTTTAACACATGATCTTTGAGGGACATTTCAGATCCAAGCCATACCAATATTCAAAAGATATAAATCACTAACTTGGAAATACAGCTCCACTCCACGTCCATTGCGGTATTATACACAATAGCCAAGATATAAAAATAACCTGTGGCCTTTAACAGATGAATGGATAAGGAAAGTATACCATATAATTTTATGCATATATCAATTGAGAAATATTATTCAGCCCTAAAATGGAAATTCCTGCCACTTGTGCTAATATGGATGAATCTGGAGGATGTTATGCTAGTGAAATAGGATAGGTGAGGAAAGACAAATCCTTCACCATCTCACTTATATGTGGATTCTTCAAGTCAAACTCACAGAAACAAATAGTAGAAGAATGGTAACCAAAAGTCAGGGTGTGGAGGCAATGGGGAAAATCAGTCCAAGGATGCAAACTTTCGGTTATAAGTTCTGAAATTATATGGAACATGGTGATTGCAGTTAATAATAATGTCGTGTGTACGTGAAATTTTCTGAGAGTAGATACTAACCATTCTTAACACACACAAGTAATTATGTAAAATGATAGATATTTTAGTTTTGTTAATACTTTCATAATGTACACACCTACCAAAACCTCACATTGTACACCTTGAATATATATAATTTTTATTTGTGAACTGTACCTCAATAGAATTGGAAAAATGACCCTTAAAAATAAAAAGGATTTAAATTGTCTGATTCTATTACTTAAGTATCATAGATCTATTATTATGTTTTAAAGTGAGAATTAAGTTAAAAATCATATTTCTTAGAACAGAGTGCAGTTTCTACTATCAACTTACATTCTCTCCCCCTCCTTCTCCTCCTCTTCATCATCATAACTAATTCTAATTGTCACTTCTTGTGTTCCAGGCATCAACTAGTGTAAATACTTTTTTACATATTAAATTACTAAGTTGTATAAGAAGCTTTTGAGGTACATAATATCATTCTTATTTTAAGAGGAAAAAATTAAGGTCTGGAGTTGTCAAATGAGAAGTCACAGAGTTTAAAAGGGGGTTAAATGAAGAAAAAAAAAGCTGTCAGAGATGCCACCCATTTTTAAAAAAATATTTAGTTTTTAGTTATAGGTGGACACAATATCTTTATTTTACACTTATGTGGTGCTAAGGATTCAACCCAGTGCCTCACACATGCCAGGCGAGTGCTCTACCTCTGAGCCACAACCCCAGCCCCTTCCACTTTTAAAAAATTTGTTCTAATTAGTTTTGTTGTTGTTGTTGTTGTTATTGTTGTTCTAATCAGTTAACATGCTTTGAATCTAGGTAGGTTGAATAATGGTGGAGGAAAAAGTCTTTGAAAAAAATAATGAATTTAGTTTGGATCAGGGATTCTGAAGGAATGACAGACCCTGGGATTTAGACTAATCCAATGGTTACAAAGGAAAGCTGAAACTGTGGAGAGATCAGAGGTGTGAAAGATCTGGAGGTATTCAGGGTTCAGTGAAGGCCTATGAAGTGATTAGGGTGGGCTTGGCCAGGTGGGGGCAGCAGAGCATCACCAATTGCTGAAGATGGCAGAGCACTGAGAGTCTCTTTAGGAGATAGAGGAAGTGGGCCCCTGGAGGTGGGACCACCCGCACAGCAGCAATGTATCCATGATGCAAAGGTTTCTAGAAAACCTTTGAGTTGGTAGGCATGTGAGCAGATGCAAGTAACTAGTGATTTTGGAAAAAAGTGATTTTAGAAGAGTAGTGATATCAGCATCAGATTAAAAGGATTAAATGGGGGAATGGGTATGGAGATAGGAAAAGTAGGAATATGTATTTTTGAATCTGCCAATGAAAAGAAGCAGAGTAATAGGATGGTAGTTTAAGGTGAAGGCAGACTAGATGGGGAGATTTTTTTGTAACTTGAAGTATTCTTATGAAAAGTTTATGAGATCACTGGAATAATATCATGAAGAGAGTAATTGAAGATGACAAAGAGGGAAAGATGCTTCTCATAATAGTTAGGATATAATCAAGGGTACTAGTAGGTGAAGTTTTCTGTTTGAGGAGAGCAGGAAGAGAGAAGATACAGACGATAGAGATTTTATGGATCTTTACTAAGAGTGCCAACCTTATATAATTAGGCTGTTTTCTAATAGTCATCAGTTATTTGGAATCTTAAATCATTTTTCCATTATCTACTTTCCCTTACTATTGCATTTTAATAAATAGAAATTTCAGGTACCATGTAAAGATGTTTAAAAAATTCCTTGTTTCTTACATTGGTCACTTCAGTGCAGTCATGTACCTAAATTTTACGGTGGGAAATGAGGGACCATTTCTGATGTCTACTGGGATGAGTATAAGCAGTTATCATGAATGGATCAGGCTTGTTCATCTCTGTAGACCTCTAAGCAAGTGAAGGTTATTTGGATCAAAGATGTATCTTGTCCTAGAGTTTTCATTATTCACCATGATTTAGAATTTGAAATTCGAATGGGCTTAATTCACAACTGAGCCACTTGTGTAATCAAATCCAAGTCTGTGAATGCATTGCTTCCTAATCCAGTGACATAAAGAAGTTTCCAAATCTTTGACCACCAGCCTCTCCTAGCCCCCAATGCTTTTCACTTCTGTTGTAAAGGAAAATGCTCCAAGGTTATTTGCAAGTGACTTACTTTCCACAGTGTAAGGTGAAAACTAGATATAACACAAAGTAGCAGAATGTCATGCAGATGTTCTCCTTCTCCTTTCAGTTTATTTTTTCTTGTTCAGCATTGCTCTCTAACACTTTTGATCTGAAAATCTCTCTCTGCTTGTTAAAAACCTTCTCTAGCTGCCTCTACCATCTCTATGGATATGTGTGGTTCTTCTATTTTGTGTATAGTGAAGGGCTCCTGCAATGTATTCCTCATGCAGTCTTGTTTCTTCTTCAACATTTTCAAAGTAATTATTTCAGAGTGGGTATGCGTCCTTTTTTACTTTACAGAAAAAAAAAAAAGATTTGGAGGAAATATGGGAGAAGTCACGATTAGTAAAGCTGGAAGAGAATTAGTGAGAATTAGCCAATCTCACATGTGACAAAATCAAAGCAGAGGGGTTAAATGATTTGCTTGATAACACACAGAAAAAGAAACAGATGGAGGAAGAACAAAAAACCTGCATAAAGTGTAGTAATATGGATTAGTTGCCAAGAATTCAAACTCAGTGTTTGTTTTTTCAGTTTATGGCTATTTTGACCATGAGAGGAAAACTAAATTGGAAGGTTAGGGAAACAGAAAGTTTTGTCTTCAAAAGTTAACTAACTGTCCAGCCCATCTTAAGAAAAAAATATGGTTCATCTGTCATTTCCCTCACTGTTATTGCTTGATTCCTTTTCACAAGGCCTAACCACTTCACCATGTCTTGGATTCTTTCCGGCCCATCAACTCCATTTCTTAGCATTGATTTTTTTCAATGCTTTGCAGACCTTTTCTGTTCCCTTTAGACTGAATTAATTCTTTCATTTATTTTTTTATTAATTCATTGGCAGAATGTTTTTCCACATTTTTATGAGAGCTTTGGCTCTGAAAGAAGTATTTATTATACATGTACTTTAACCCCAAAGGAAACCAGAAAAGAAGGAAACTGGAACAAGAAATTAATATTCAATTTATGGGGATATTAACAGATGAAATATGGTTAGAAAAAATTTCCTGAAATAAAATAACCACACTGCCCTTCAATCCTTGCCATCAGTGTGGTTTGTCACAATACCAAATTAAATCCATTTTTAAAAAACGTTCTGTTATTTTAAACAAATATTTTCCTTAAATTTAAGCAAAAGGAAAAACTCCATTCAGGCAATAAATATTGGAGTGCTTACTATTTGTAAAGTACTGTGGTGGGCCCTCAAGAGCATAGTGAAATAAGTAAGTCTCTGTGGGATACTTACTTTTTTTGAATTTCAAAAGCCTTTGCATAGATAGAAATCTGGGGTCTGTTAAAGAATCATACAAGTTTTCACACTCTTGTCTTTTTCCCACCAAGTCTATGCAGCACTTGACACCGCTGAACTTTTCCCATTGATTCAACAAATATTTACGGCATTCTTAATTATTGGTCTGGTGTAGGTCACTGATATATGGCAACAACGGTGAAAAGAATCACAAAATTCTTGCTCCTGCAGAATTTGTACTCTAGTGAGGGGAGAAACAGAATATATAACTAGGTAAAATATCACGTATAAGTACTATAGAGGGGGATAAAAAAGCAGAGTAAGAGCATTGGAAGTTTTTGGACTGGTGATGTTGCAATTTCAAAGGTTTCCAACAGGATTTCCAGGGAGGGTCTCATTAGGACTTTAAGGGGTAGGGAGACTTTGGGTTTTATTCTGATGAAAAGTTACTGGAGTATTTTCTTGGACAGATGATCTGATTTGTAATTTTGGTGGACCATGAATGAAATTGGTCATGTCCTGAAGCAGGAATATAGATAAGGGAATTACTATAAAACCCAGTAGAGAGATAATTGTAGTAGAGTGCGTGGAGGAAACTGGTAGATTTCTGCATATATTTGGTTGGTGGAATCAACAGAATCTGCTGAAGAACTAAAGATGAGATGGGGAAGAATGAGGACAAGGAGCTACCAGCTTTGGAAACTCAGTATCACCTTTGTAAAAGGTGGAACTTTTTAAACCTCTTGATTCCAGTTTTCACCCCAGATTCTTTAGCCAGAATCACCAGGACTTTGGAAACACTACCTTTAAAACTCCTCCCAAGATTCTTCCACAGCCAACTTGGGCTAACAAAACTTGCGGACTTAATATGTAACCTGTTGGTTACATATGACGAGCTCAAGCACAGCACTGTGCAGTGCGCGTGGGGCGTTGGGCTAGTGGAGGAAAAGATTAATCCTACTTTAATTCAGGAATACCCTTAAGAAACCTTAAGTGGGTTGGGTTAACCACGGTACGGGAGGGCTTTTTGGAGTAGCCTGATTTTACAAAGTTTTTCTCAGACCTTTAAAAAGAAGGAGAGAACAAACATGAAAGAAAAAAATAGTGGGGTGGTACGGAGAGAGAGGTGACAATTGCACACTCCAGATTCTGGTTCCTCGCCTCTCTCCGCGGGACACAACGCGGGAGAACTAACCCTGAAGCGCAGACGCCACTACAAGAAAGTTACGCCTCTACCAGAAAGGGGCCGGCCCGTTTTCGGGACGCAGCAAAGCTCGAGTTTCCGGAAGGACCGGATTCGGGAGCGGACCAAACCGGATGGAGGTCGCGCGCGCCCGCCTTTTCCCGCCCTCTTTCTGGTTCACCCAGAGGCAATTTCTCAGGGGGGCGGGGTCGCGACGACCTTTTGCGCAGGCGCAGTCGGCGGTCCACGCGTGGTGAAATGCCTGGAACGCACGTTTCTCGTGTCCGTAGCTTATATAGGCGGATCTTGCAACTACACCGGGTTCTGCCCCCGGACCTTAAATCTCTGGGTGACCAGTACGTGAAGGACGAATTTAGGAGACATAAGACCGTTGGTTCTGACGAGGCCCAGCGTTTCTTGCAGGAATGGGAGGCAAGTGACGCCCCCTTTTCTTCGCCCCCTTTTCTTGGGGTTTCTTTAAGTGGTGTTCCCGGTTTGTCCCTTTCAGAGTTCGCCTGTCCCAGCTCGTGCCCAGTAACCCATACAGATTAAACAGGGGCATTCTACACTTGATAAAGCTGCATCCTGAGTCCCTCAGTTTCTCCCACCAGGTCCTGGCTGGAGCAGATCCAGTGTGTCTAACTCAGTTCAGCCTTTTGAGCTCTTGCAGATACTAGTCGTCCAAGAGGTGAGGGTGGGGGTCACAAAATTGACTAAATCACTGTCAAACGCTCAGAGGGCTTGCCGGCTTCGGTCCGCTCCACTGCCTTTGCAGGTAGGAAACGCCTGTTAATAAGTTAATGGTTATTTCATAACAGTCTCCACACCTAGAGGTTTGTTTTCCTGATCTATTACTTTTTAAATCTCAGGGTCTTAGTGAATTTCTTACTCGATACAGAAATCAGATAAAGGACTGTTAAGGATTACTAGTGGTGAAGGAGGAAAATGCTGGTCGGAGTTAAGCAAGGTGGAAGTTGGTTTCTTTAGGGTCTGCAGTCATGAGTCACGTGGCTTTGTTACTTTACCCTTCGCTCTTGTGCCCAGTCTTGAGCAGACAAATGCATTAGGGATTAGTGACTTTATTTTTTGAACGAAGGAAAAAAAAATATTTACAATTTTTCGTGGGTTGTGAGCCCTGCAGGATTTCCTCTTCTTATTGGTAAATATTAAGAAATGAATGGATTTGTAGATTAGAGTACGTCTCAGGTATTTGAAAGCATGGTAGAGGTGAGTTTTAATGTCTAAAAAGTTGATGGCTGAAGAGATGACTGAATTGGGCTTTAAAAAAAAAATCATAGAGATTATACTAGGGTAAACCTGGAACTTCTGCACTGAATTCCAGAATTGATTGTTGAACCATTGAAGTTTTAAAGACAGACATTTAGAATAATGGTGACATTTAGAAAGTTCATAAAAATCATGGTGTAGTCGATATAATTTGCTTGCCTGAAACCAGGGAAGTTTAATATTTTAAGTGCAGACCACTTTCTTTTAATAAGGTAATTTGGTCTTGGAGCCAGAACTAGATTCAGATTCAGGCTTGGATATTATTAAAGGTCAGAACACTTAATTTTTCTAGTCTTTTATCCCTCACCTGTAAAGTAATAGTATTTATAGTATGCATCTGAAAATTAGTGTATGTTCCACTAAGAATGTATTCCACTAAGCTACATCCTACCCTTGTTGCAGACTTTTAATTATTTAAAAAGTATTTAAAAGCGCATAGAATATTATTAATTACATTGAAATTATTATATATTTAAGGTGTTTGTTAAGTGGCCTCTTTTAAGTGAGTTCTGTTTGTGGATAGACAGGAGAGTTTGGTTCTGTGCTTGGAAGAAATGAGGTTACTTTTAGAAGTCATAGTTGGAAATTTTTAGGGAAAATGTAGGAAAAAGTGGGGACTTAGAATAAATTGTTACAAGCTGAGGGAAGAGAGGGTGTAAGAAAAGAACTAAGTAAATTGTTGAACAACCTAGGAAGCTTGGTAGGAATTTAGCTTTTTTGTTTTCAACTCTTTTGGAATAATTTTAAACGAGTTACAGAGGTAGTAAGGAGTTCCCATACATCTGTACCCTGTTTCCTTTTCTGGTAACATATCACCAAGGTACGTTTATCAAAACTAAGAAATTTAACAGTATTATAATATTATTAACTATACATATTTTGCCAAGATTTCCATGAATGTTTTTATTCTGTCCAGGGTTCACTCTGGATCCATGTTGCATTTAGTCATCTTTTCTCCTTAATCTCATCCAATCTGTGACAGTTGATCATTTTTTCCCTATCTTTCACTACCTCAACACTCTTTTGAAAAAAGTACTAGCTTTTTACTTTGTAGAATGTTTCTCATTTTGGGTTTTTTTTTTTTTGATGTTTATTCATGATCATGGGATTGGTGTTATCCATTATTGAGAATACTATAGGAATGAAGTATCCTCAACACTTAAGAAGGTACATATCAACATGACATTATTGATAACAGTGATTAACTTGGTTAAGGTGGTATCTGCCAGGTGTTCCGCTGTTAATACTGTGGTTTGGATAAGGTTTGAGTGTGTCCTCTAAAGGTTTATATGCTTAATGCTTGGTCCCCACTGTGGTGATGTGTAGAGGTTCTAGAACCTTGAAGAGGTGGGGCCTAGTGGGAAGTAATTAGCTCACTAGGAGCATCACCCTTGAAAATGATTAATATAGTTTTTTTTTTTTTTTTTTTTTTTTTTTTTT
>NW_026000142.1:2787870-2794219 GCF_001458135.2 Marmota marmota marmota
TTTTTTTTTTTTTTTTTTTTTTTGGTACTTGGATTAAACTCAGGGGCATTCAACTGCTGAGCCACATCCCCAACCCTATTTTTGTATTTTATTTAGAGACATGGTCTCACTGAGTTGCTAAGCACCTCGCCATTGCTGAGACTGGCTTTGAACTTGGGATCTTACTGACTCAGCCTCCTGAGCTGCTGGTATTACAGGTGTGCACCACCTTGCCCAACTTCATTCATATTAATACAATTCTTGTTAGGACACTGGCTAGTTCCTGTGAGAGTGGGTTGTTATACAAAGAGTGAACCTGGCTCTTAAATCTTTCTTGTGTCCTGTCTGCTTGTGATCTCACACATTCTTCCACTATGATGCTATCTGCCATGTTGTGATATAGTCAGAAGACCCTCACGAGGGCCAAGCAGATACCAGTACCATATTCTTGGACTTCCAAAACACTGAGCTAAATAAATCTCTTTTTTCTTTATACATTACCCAGCATTAGGTATTTTATTATAGTAACAAAAAATGGATTAAGACTGTTTGTATTTTTTTTTTTTTTTTGTAATTAACACATAGTTTAGGGCAGAGACTCGGAGACTGAGTTCTCCTTAAACTTGGCCAGCTATTTTTAGTGTTCATTGAAGAATTTTGCCTGTGTGTTTCACTAAGCTATGTCCTATCCCTGTTGCAGACTTTTAACTATGCTGTGTGTAATTTGGCCTCTAGGATTCTTTCATATACTTCTAAAATTAATTTTGGACCTGAATGAATTCTGAATTTGTTTTGTATCATGAGCAAAGTTTGGGTATGACTACCACTGGATAAAAGAAAAGGGGAAGGATCAAGAGTGCTAGAGAAGTTTTCTAATTCCCCTCGTTTGGGATCATGGAAAACAGGCATATCTCAGAAAGAATTCAGCTGGAGAAGTTTCTGTTTCAGGACCACTGGGAGGAAAGTGAAAGTATTTTATTTCATATTAAGAGTAAACATGTAAATGTGTATTTACAGATAAAATTCTGAATTTATATAATTTCTTAAGAGAAAAAAATTGCAAATTTAGGAAGAGATGTTTGTGATTTGTTAAGATAATTTTTGATAACTGGTTTATAAAATGTTCATTATAATCTTATTCCCAAGTCTTTTAGGAGGCAAGAAGTAGAATTGTGTTGGTAGATCAGGGTCTTATGGCATTTTAAAGTTCTGACTCTGTTCATTTTATGAAAAATAGCTGGTTTAGATAATGCTTTTAATTTTTCTGTCTACCACTTATTTTCTAGGGACTCAGAATAAGAGTTAAGATTAAATAGTAAATAAAATATGTTGGTGAGAGAATGTGAGACAGCAAAAAGTAGTGTGCTTTCTATAGCTATTTGAGAGCCATATGTTTAATTTTCCTTTTTCTACCCCATTTATTTATGCAGATTGCCTTCTTGCCTGGCTTCTCTTGCTTTTCCTAAATATTTGCCTTGCACAGTGTCTGGTGGGGAATGTTTATAAGTAGAAATTCTGTTTCTGGAAAAAAGTAAAAAGGCTTAAGCATTCTGCAAAAGTGTTAATCACTTTCTATCGCCAGGAATGTGGTAGGCATATTATGGGGCACAAAAATAAACAGTTAATATATTTTACTTTCACAGTGTTCAAAGTTTTGTAGTGTAGAATAGGCACTTATAACACAGTATCAAAGAATGTCTGTTAAATGCTATGGGGGCAAGGAGGAATGAAGATGAAGGCAACATAGATGATTGAGCTGAGCACTGAGTCAAGAATAGGACTTTAATATTAGAGCTGGCTGCCATGCCTGTAATTTCAGAAGCCTGGGAGGTGGAGGCAGGAGGATTACAAAGGTTGAGGCCAGCCTGGAGAAACTTGGCCAGAACTTCAGGAAAAAGAAAAAAACAACAGGACTTTCTAGAAAAAGGAATAACATGTGAAGCATTGAAGTAAGAAGCAATGTGACTTTTCACAGCATTGCTATGTTTGGAATTTAGTTTCTTATGAAAGATTAGGAAGAGATAAAGCTGAGAAGAGACAAGATATTCTTCTAAAGATTTTAGGGTTTTATTTTGAATAGAAAGATTGTAAGCAGTGGTGGAAATGATTTAAATTATATTTTAGAAAGATCATTTTAGCAGCAGTATAGAAAGAGCCAGATTGAAGGTAGAGAGAATTATAGACGATGATACAGTAATCTCAAATATATACATGCCTGAACCAAGACAGAGGTGTTGAAAATGGAGGGTACAGATTTATGAGTTATTCTTTCAAGGCAAAATGGGACTTGACTTATGGTTTAGGTATGAGGGTAAAAGCTCCTGTTAGTATGCGGAGGTGAGATGATTAGATTATGAGACCTGCAAACCAATCTGTCCATCCTAGTTTGAATGGAATGGGTGGTAACTGTAGTCAGGTGGGGTGTGGCTGGAGGAGGTGGGTCACTGGGACATGCCCTGGAAAGATGCATCTTCCCTGTGGCTCCTTCCTCTTTCTCTTTGTCTACTTTCTGACCCCACTCAGAGTGAAGAAAGGCCCAGAGCAATCAAGTTGGCAATCTATGGACTGAGATCTCTGAAACTATGAGCCCTAGATAAACTTTTCCTCCTCTAAGTTGTTCTTTTCAGATATTTTGGTCACAGTGATACAAAATACTGACTAAAACGGTGACCAACATAGGCTTAGCATGGGAGGAAGAAATAGAATGGATAACCGTCAGGTTTTAGAATAGGGTACTAATAAACACAATAGGTACATAGGAGGAACAGGTGGAAGAATAAGTTGAATTTGGTACATTTTGTGTTAATAATTCCAGTGGAACAGTTAAGTACAGATATTCTAAGACATGTATTGGTCTGATACTGAGTAGACAGATTATGCCTGGAGATAGAAATTTGGAATTCATTATCTGTAGTTGATGGTCCAGAAGTGTGGATGAAAGTGCCCAGATTAGGTGATCAAAGATAGACGACTAACATTTAGGGGAAGGTAGCTAACATTTAGGAGTCAGGAGAATGAGTAGATGGTAGTGTAGTGCTAGAACCGTTCTCTTTTGTTTAAAATTGTATTTAATTGTTCCTAGTCACTTTGCAAAGAAACATTCTTCCTTATTATATCTAATTCTTCAGACTTGTGTGATAGTTTAGATATTGTAATATGGCATTTGCTTTTTCATTTGGTGCGTTTGTTTTAGAGATAAGGAAATGCTGCTGAGTCCTGTAGCCATACATTTGTAACTCATTTGGGATATATTTTCTTATTTATGACTTTGAAGTGCATCGTTAGATAAAACGTGTGATTAAGTTGCATGTCACATATATTTAGAGTTTCTTTAACTTAGTATAATTAGAGTTGGATGGGTACTTTGCTAATTTTTGTAATTGTATACCTCTTATACCTAATTTGGGGACCTCATTTTGTTGATTTTGAACATTCTGATTTAAAGTTTGTATTTTAGCTTGTGGGATAAAAGGATTGATTCTATGTTTGGAGAATATATTTACTTAGCATGAGTGGGTCACTTGAGTACCTCTTAGTTGTATTGTTTATTCTGTATGTTACTTGCAGCTTTTTGTTTGTTTGTTTTAGTTTATTGAATGGTGATGGTTTATTGAATGGATCTGTCACACACATATTTTCCATATCAAAGTATGTCTTTAAAAAGTTTTTAGACCTATTGTGGTGCTTAATTAATGGCCTAAAAAGGAATAAAATGATAATAGGGAAGATATGAAATAGTATATTCTTGCAACATAAATGTGTTTTAGTCTTTTTGTTGTTATAATGAAATACCTAGGGGTGGGTAACTTTATAAAGAAAAGAGGTTTATCTAGATCAATGTACTATGCCAGCATTGACCGGTGTCTGGTAAGGACTTCATGGTGGATGAAATTACAGTGGTGGGAACATGTTTGGGAGGGAGAGATCACATCGATACAGGAAGCCAGAGAAGTCAGGGTTTGGAGTTACTCTTGTAACAACTAGCTCTTACGAGAACCAACTCAACTTCCAAGGGCAGTGCCCCCCAGTGACCTGAGAACCTTCCAGTAGGACTCATCTCTTAAAGGTCCTGCCACCTCTTATAGAAACATCTATATTTGTGTATGTATATATACAACATGCAGTCTTACACATTTGAAGTTTTTGTTCAGAATTTGTACAGAAGAATAATATTAATTTTACTTGTTCAACTATTTTATGTAACATAGTTTATGGCTGCTTAATGCGAATGAGAAATACACCGGAAGTTTTATATCAGAAATATTAGAATTGATTGAAAGGTAGGTTCATTTTACTCTGTTAAACTCTTTTTCTTTTCTTTTGTTTTTCAGTTTATATACACTTCAAATTTTTTTCTCCCTAGTACTGGAGATTTAACCCAGAGCCTCATGCATACTAGGCAAGTTTTCTAATACTGAACTATATTTCCATTCTCATCAACTTTTTGTAAAAAATCAATAATTTGTGCATATGGTTTAAAAATTAGTGTAGAAGAGCTTATAATACAGAGCAGTATATTCTTTTCTGAATTTTAATTTATCTCTTGTAGGGACATTCTTTATTTTAGTCTTGTTTCAGATGTCTTGTGAATTTTGGTTATCTGTTCATATTTATTTTTTATTATTTGTTTTAATTAGTTACACATGACAGTACAATGACCTTGACATATCATACATTTGAATCAGATGGGATATAATATCTCATTTTTCTGAGTTTACAGGTTGCAGAATCACATTGCTCATGCATTCACATATATACACACAGTAATAATAATGTCTGTTTCATTCTACTATCTTTCCAATCCCTCCCCTCCTCTCCTATCACTTCTCTCTACTTAGTCTAGAGTAACGCTATTCTTTTTTTTTCTTACATCTTCATACATGTATTTTGTATAACAACAAGGGTCTTCTTTTACCATCCATGCAATTCCATTTCTCCCTCCCTTTCCCTCCCACCCCTCTTCCCTATGTAGAGGTAATCTTCTTCCCATGCTCTTCCTCTCTTCTCCATTTTGTGTCACCCCCCTTATATAAGAGAAGACATTCGGCATTTGTTTTTTTGGGATTGGCTAACTTCACTTAGCATAATCTGCTGTAATGCCATCCATTTCCCTGCAAATGTCATGATCTTATTATTTTTTAGTGCTGAGTAATATTCCATTGTGGATGTATGCCACATTTTTTTTTATCCATTCATCCATTGAAGGGCATCTAGGTTGGCTCCACAGTCTAGCTATTGTGAATTGTGCTGCTATAAACATTGATGTGGCTGTGTCCCTGTAGTATGCTGTAACAAAATGAAATTGAATCCCTATCTCTCACCATGCACAAAAGTTAACTCAAAATGGATCAAGGATCTAGGCATTAAAACAGAGACTCTGCGTCTAATAGAAGAAAAAGTAAGCCCTAATCTCCATCACGTGGGGCTAGGCCCCAATTTCCTTAATAAGACACCTATAGCACAAGAATTAAAACCAAAAATCAACAAATGGGATGAATTCAAACTAAAAAGTTTTTTTCTCAGCAAGAGAAATAAAATGTGAGGTGAATTGCCGCAGTCCGGCTGGCTGGGCAAAATAACCAGGGGGTGACGAACGACTTGTGTAGATTGATACAGCAGGAGTGGGAGCCGTTTATTGCAGGACAGGAGCAGTATTTATACATTCCACACAGCTTATCTAATTAACATAAACTAGATACAGCTGAAAGAATTCCCCACGCAAAGACACTTCGCCGGGAGAATTCCAATTTTATTGCAAAAAGCAGTGTGCTTATATAGAACTAAGGGGGAGATGGTAGGGTTTAGATAAATGGCAGGCAACCCGTTTATTGGCAAGTTCTTTCAGATATCAGCTCTGGAGCCCAGGAATTAGTTCTCATTGGGGCTAAGGTTCCCTGCCAGCGAGATTTGAAATTGGCGCCGGCGGGAGAGTTCACACAGGCTGGAACCTTTCGCGCCACTGCAGAAAAGAAGAAGGTAGGAAGAAGAGGTGCTTAGCCATGTTGGGGTTTTTTCTCTGGGGTATGGCTGCCGTTTATACTTTTCCCAACAACAGCAGTCAACCAATCAGGAATCTCCACACTTAATGGCTCGCTTTTGTTACTTCTCAAACCACTCCCTCTGGCATTTTGCCAGGCACCATCCAGACTTGTTTACAAACTCTAACATTCCCCTGGCAAAATGCCAGGTGTTATTTTGACTTGTTTACAGACTCTAACATTTCCCCCTTTTGTTTAATTTAAATAACGACCATAGTGGTTTTTACACAAACACCATAAATAATCTGCTACAAACAGAAAGGGAGGATACAAAATGCCACAATACCAAGCCAATTGATGGCTCCATGCAAGAAGCCCTTGGAAAAATTATA
>NW_026000142.1:2796547-2815894 GCF_001458135.2 Marmota marmota marmota
CCCTTTTTTTTTTTTTTTTTTTTTTTAGTTAAGTGAGATGGGTTTTTAAATACAGACCTGTTCAGCAACAGCAAAGTGAAGTCACTGTATCAAAGCTCAGAAACATTTGGTATTTAAACATCATATTCTGGTTTTGTTCTGTATGTTTATAACGATGAAGTGTTTTTTAGGGAAATAAGTCATACCATTAAGAATTATTCAAATAAAGTGTGAATATTTTTGTGTTTTAGAGCTTAGAAAACAAACATACTTTAGAAATGCTTCAAGTTATAGTGGTATAGAATACAAGAAGAGCAAAAAATTATAAATAAAGCATTACAGTCCTACCTTGGGAATTAAGGTAATTAAATTTGTACACAATAAGATGAATCTGAAATCTCTTAGGCCCAGAAGATTTAGCTTAATCTATTAACAGGAATAATGATGATGATGATGATGATGATGTCTCAAGAGAAAGAAGGTGGTTAACATAAATAAAGGACTGGGGAGAAACTTGCTAATATGTGCTCAGCACTGTCCAGAAAAAAAATAACATAGAGGACTTACAAAAATGATTACTAAAGGGATGTTTTCTTCTGCAGACACAGGGAGGCCTAAAGAAAACTTTCTCAAGCCCACCCACTTGTCATTATTTAATTCCATGTTTACCAGGCAAACTTCTAAGCACTAACTCATGTTTACCAGGCAAACTTCTAAGCACTAACTCCTCCGTCTCCTGGAAAGCTTCACAGAGATCCACAATCTCTTTTTTTTTTTTTAAGAGACAGGGTCTTACTGAGTTGCTTACCGCCTCACCATTGCTGAGGCTGGCTTTGAAGTCGTGATCCTCCTGTCTCAGCCTCCCAAGATGCTGGGATTACAGGTGTGCACCACTATTTGCAGTTTTGCAAAGTTCTCAAAAGCAAAATCTCTTTTACAATAAGATAAACTTGGCAGTAAAGCATGACCTACATGGACATGAAATCTTCACTTGTGAATGGTCAAATATTTTCTGAAGGTATATTAACAATTACAGAATACTACCTTAGATCCCACTGGAGTGTTTCTTAAAATTCACTACATACCCATTACCTTTGGAAAAATCTAAAAAATACTGAATTCTGAGTCACATCTGAAAAAAGGGCCCCTGGAAGTGAATGTAAATATCTGACTTCTAGAAAAGGAAAACCAGCCCTCTTCATCAGTTCCCTCTCCCCTTATCCCTTGCTGAGGTGCTCAGGCTGACCAAACTTGTGATTCTTCTGCCTAACTTGTGATTCTTTCTGCCTAATCAAAAAAAAAAAAAAATCATATACCTTTTCATATGACCTTTCCAAAGCTAAGATTGGTGGTAGGTGGCATAGCAGATACACATATACAAAAACAGCAGGAATCACATGAATGAGACAGATACTATGGTCACAGCAGACACTGTGGACTGTGACTCCTACAGAAGGCATCATACTTACTGCTTCACACTTCACACTTCCAAACTTGGTCCTTGCGGTTTGTCTGTGTTGCTTAATTTACTTTATAATTTATAGATAACAGATATAAAATTAATAACTTTAGCTGGGAATATGGCTCAATTGGTAGAGTGATTGCCTTGCATGCACAAGGCCTTGTGTTCAATCCCCAGCACCAAAAATAAATAAAGAAAATTAATAACTAGGATTTCTGGCCAATAACCATAGTTACACCACTTTAAAAGAAAAATCTGAGATCTTTAAATGCCTTTATAAGACTAAATTAAAGATATGGAGTGAGAACTTATTATTATAGGATATCTAGAGTTATAGAAAACATTAATATAGTTTCAAGATGCCAAAACACCCTGGAATACCTCATGCAAATACCTGATATTTCTAGAGCACTTTTAGAAACTGCAGTATGATCATTCTGATTTTGTAATTCACTCTTTTTATTTATTTAGGTACTGAGGACTGAACCCAAGGGTGCTTTACCACTGAGCTACATCACCAGTGCTTTTTATTTTTTATTTTTTATTTTGAGACAGGGTCTCCCTAAATTGCTCAGGCTAGTGTTGAACCTGTGATCCTCCTGTCTCAGGGTCTTAAGTCTTCAGGATTACAGGCATGTAGCACTGCACCAGCTTTAAGGAAATCTAACACCATCTCCTCAGAGATGTATTGTGGTATTTTCTCTACTTTGTGGAATTCACATGGCAACAGATGCTCAGTTTTACTTCTTCATTATATCTTCTTTTCCAGACTCCTCTTTCTCCTTCCTTCCTCCCCCTCCCTCTCCCCTCCCCCTCCTCCTCCACCTCCTCCTCCTCTTCTTTATTCAGGCAACTTTTGCTATCCCTTTTGCACCATCAAGTTTTTGTGAAGTGGCTACATCTTTGTCATATTTCTTTCAGTGTTACCATGTTATTATTGTAAGGCTGTTTTTTGCTATCACTCACGTTACTCCACATCTCACCCAGTTTGGGGGTCTTCAGTTGAAATGCCAGTGTTTGTGAATTTGTTCTTTAGATGGCACTCTAAACAGAACAAGAAGAAGTGAACCAGTATTGGTAGTTTAGGGCATTAGGATCCTTCTACCTGCTTCTTTTAGCTTGTCTAAAAGCTTCATTTCTGGATCATCACATATGTATTTTCTTTTCCTAGGCATTGTCTTCCTCCTCACAGGGTTTTCTTAGAAAATTGCAACAAATGGGGAATCTCTGGATTTTAATTTTTCCTGTACTTCTTGCTTGCATGTACAAAGAAGGCAAAGTAGCTTAGATTTCTTGGAGTCACTTTTATTCATATTAACTCTATTGTTTTCCAGTCACTGAAAAATATTTTTAGGACCAGGGATTGAACCCAGAGGCACTCTGCTACTGAGCTACATCCCCAACATTAGTATATTATATTATATATTATATTATACTATATTATATTATTTTTGAGACAGGATCTTACTGAGGTGCTCAGGCTGACTGAACTTGTGATTCTTCTGCCTAAGTATCTGAGTAACTGGGATTATAGAAGTGAGCCACCACACCTACCTCCTGAATATATTTTAAAATAATTTAGTAGGTTGGTGATTATGAGAATAGTTATATTAAATATACATTTCAATGCCATTTTCAGCTATTGTATTTAATCCATTAGTTTGATTTATTATATTTGTCAAGATTTTAGGACAAAGACTAATAATAGGAATTCTTGGAAGATTGGTATCCTTTTAACTAACTTTATACTTGAGTATCTTTCTGAAAATTTGTTTATAAACTGATTTTTTAAAAAATGTAATTATGTTTTAAGCATACTGGCAAACTTACTATTTAAAGGAATTCTCTTTTGGATCCTTTGTAAAGTGAATAATCAGCCCATAATTTGTTTCTTTGTGTAAAACTGCATTTGCATACCTCAAATTTGTTTTAAATAGGCTATGTCTACAAATGTTGATGCATGTGTCTAAAAAGAAGAAAATTTAATTTCTGTTTGATGTGAAGTACAAATTCACTTTTGATAAGTGAGACATACCAGATTATTTTATCTTCATTCTTTTCAACTAAATGCCATCAAAATGTATTTAACACCCTAAATTAAAGGAGTGGCAAGACTTCGTATATTTAGATTGAGCCATGGTATATTTTTGTAATTTATCTTCTTAAATAATAGGGTTAGTGTGAAGTTATGAAAAGTTTGAAAAGTTATTTAGTGGTTTTATCTTTTCTTTTTAAAAGCATAACTGGAATTCCAAATGTTAATTGCCTTATTTTCTTTAAAAGTTTTGCTTTATCCTAGCCTGTGTATGTATGTGGTGCTTTTAAATAGGTTTGTTGGCTTACTTTTTGCAGTAGTTTGATTATACCCATCAGTTTATTGCTCTGTTTAATATTTGGAAGATACTAATGATAATTCATCCTCCTCTTAGTTTTAATACTAAAATGCTAACTAGAATTAACCAAAAACAGCTATTTAGTTCTTAATATAGTAAAACATGGTAGTTTTATAATGAAAAGATGAGATAAAAAATGATTGCCATTCTGAAGATTGTACTGCACTGTTGGTTAAATAGAGTTTTTTTTTTGTGTGTGTGTGTATGTGTGTGTGTTGTTGTTGTTGTTGTTTTGCTTTTGCAAGACTCTGTGGAAGCCTTGAACAAAACTTGGGGTTAAGAGAGTTTAGGAGAGTTAACAAGTACAGTAAGAAATCTGCGTATAACTTTTCAATCCTCTAAAACTTAATTACTAATAGTCTATAATTGACTGTAAGCCTTATAATATCATAATTAACACATTTGAGTATTATATGTATTGTATAAGTGAAAAATAGAGGAGAAATGCCAAAGAGCACTTTTTGCTACAAACATTTTTACTGTTTCTTTTTCATGTGAAGATGGATGCTATCAATATGATCTCACTGTGATAGCAATAGGAGGTGGGTGTGAAATTATTACAGTCGTATATGTGTATTACAGTTAATTTTATGGAGTTAGAGTTTAATACTGCATCTTTACATTTGTTTGCATTTTTCTTCTCTGCAAATGGTGTCATATATGTTCTATAAGTGTTGGTGTGTAAGTTTTGATAAATTTAATTTTTAAAATTTGTGTATATTTTATGGGAATAAATTGTATATTATCTAAATATATTTTATGCATTCACAACATTCTTTTCAATTTTCGATATTTCTAGGTTATTCATTTAATTTGAGAGTTTTTTCAAATGGTTGCTGATCTCAAAAATAGTCTGCATATAGTGGACTTGTGCAGTCAAACCCATGTTATTCAAAGGTTGTACAGGTTAAAGCTAAGAGCATTGGGAACTTGTACACATCTCTCAGATTTTCTACACAGCCAACTAGATTGTTTATCAAAAGAGAAGCCTTCTCGCTATCAAACATGGATTCTGTTAGATTCCATGGAAAGTCAATTTCTGTTAGTGGGTCACAAAACTCTTGGTAATTAATTTCCTGGGATTTAGGAGAAATACTTCTAAAATGAGGCCATTTATCTTTGTCTGCTGCTTTAACAAGTTGAATGTCAGGAATTATCCATAGGGCATTATTAAGTTCAAAACTGAGAAGGAGACAAAGGATCAGGAGCAGAGGTTTTGAGATTGAGATCAGGGTGGGACATGGAGAAATTACTCAAAATGTTTGAACAATGTGAGGGTGTTGGTCACACAGTGCCATGAAGTCTAGACAGAAGCAGTCCAACAGAGTTCATGTGTTTACTCATTCACTCATTTCCTACTGTTTTTTAGGGGAGAGGTATATTAATATATAGTTAGTGACTTCAAGGAATTTATGCGTCTGTTTATAAATCTGTATATGATAGAATGAAACTCATTGTACCTTTAAGAATAGTGGTTGAGAATATTGGTTTTTTGATAGCAGGACAAACAGATTTGGAGTATGAGTACAGGAGGAAAAACTTCTTTTTTCTTTTAGCCAGTAGATTTATGATTAGGCAATTCCCTTCCCAATATGTCTGCCCTGTATCTTGCCATTCCTACATATGGCTCCATTCCATTGTATTTTGAAGATCTTTCTGTCTTTTGAGTTTCTATTAAAAATATACTTAACCTTTGAGAGATTCCATTTTAAATTTATTGTCGGCTAATACATGAATAAGTATCTAACCATTTTGCCACTTACTGAGTGACGTTGGCTTATTTGATTAACTATCCCAAGCCTCAGTTTCCTTATCGGTAAACTGGGTATACCAGCAGTACTTAATTCTAAGATTAAGGATTAAATAAGATAGTGTATGCACAGTAGTTGCCCAAGAGTCTTGCACATAGTAACTGTTCAATAAACATTAGCTATTTTAGCTCTAGTGTGGGTAGGAAGGAGCTTAATAATGAGAAGGTGAAAATTTTTGGTGTTTTTTGAGGGTGCTAAAAACAAATTATGTAATTTTCATTTTAAAAAATGAACTTCTCTCTTATCCTCCACATACAATTAGTTGCCAAATCCTACTGATTTGATTTCCTTTTAGAGTATTAGAACGTTGATCTATCACTTCCATTCCAATTGTCATTACAGGTGTTTGTAATAACTTCATAAGTAATTTTTACCTTTAGTCTATTAGTTGTTGTCTTACAAGACACAAATTTGATTGTTTTATTACTTTTATGAAAATTCATCTGTTTTTCCATTAACTTCTCTTTAACAGAGTAAAAAAGTGTGCAAAATCTAAGCCAGGCACGGTAGCACACACCTGTAATCCACCTGAGGTGGGAGGATTATGAGTTCAAAGCCAGCCTCAGCAACTTAGCAAGGTGCAAAGCAACAACTCAGTGAGACCCTCTCTCTTAAAAAAGAAAGAAAGAAAGAAAGAGAGAGAGAGAGAGAGAGAGAGAGAGAGAAAGAAAAGAAAAGAAAGAGTGTCTCTGAAAGTAGCCATTCATTTGGATAAATCTTTTTATTTTCCCACAAGGCCAAACCCTAAAATGTCTTTCAAAACAACACCAATCCTTTTCTCTTTTTCTTTTTTTTAACTTATATATGACAGAAGAATGCATTACAATTCATATTACACATATAGAACACAAATTTTTCATATATCTCTGGTTGTATACAAAGTATATTCACACCAATTTGTGTCTTCATACGTGTACTTTGGATAATGATGTCCATCACATTCCACCATCGTTTCTAACCCCATGCCCCCTCCTTCCCCTCCCTACCCCCTCTTCCCTATCCAGAGTTTGTCTATTCCTCCCATGCTCCCCTTTCCTACCCCACTATGAATCAGCCTCCTTATATTAGAGAAAACATTTGGCATTTGTTTTTTTGGGATTGGCTAACTTCACTTAGCATGATCTTCTCTACCCCATCCCTTTACCTGCAAATGCCATGATTTTATTGCATCTAGGTTGGTTCCACAGTTTAGCTATTATGAATTGTACTGCTATAAACATTGATGTGGCTGTGTCCCTGTAGTATCCTGTTTTTAAGTCCTTTGGTGTAGACTGAGGAGAGGAATAGCTGGGTCAAATGGTGGTTCCATTCCCAATTTTCCATGGAATCTCCATACTGCTTTCCATATTGGCTGCACCAATTTGCAGTCCCACTGGCAGTATATGAGTGTACCTTTTTCCCCACATCCTCACCAACACTTATTGTTGTTTGTCTTCATAATAGCTGCCATTCTGACTTGAGTGAGATGGTATCTTAGAGTGGTTTTGATTTGCATTTCTCTAATTGCTAGAGATGATGAACATTTTTTCACGTATTTGTTGATTGATTGAACATCCTCTTCTGTCTGTTCAGGTCCTTGGCCCATTGTAGATTGGGTTATTTGTTTTTTTGGTGTTTAGCTTTTTTAGTTCTTTACCTTTTCTCTCTTTCTTAATTAAGTCTTCCAGTGAAAAGCAAATCTCAATGTTTTCTAATTTTCCAAGACATTATTTTTCTATTTTTGTTTTGGTTCTTACTACTTTATTCATCATGTTATGAGTACATGCA
Organism: Marmota marmota marmota; assembly: GCF_001458135.2. Lineage (NCBI taxonomy): Eukaryota > Metazoa > Chordata > Mammalia > Rodentia > Sciuridae > Marmota > Marmota marmota. The sequence goes on from NW_026000142.1 coordinate 2,803,960, forward strand.
CCTTTTTTCCACTGGTACATGTAAATTCATTGAGGATAAAAATGATGTTTTACTTATTTTGGTGTACTTTAAAATTACTAAGACAGTATTTTATGTATAAAAGATGCTCAGTAAATCATCTCCCCCAAAGAAAAATGAGTGATTATGTTAATGTTTATATCTCAATAAAGAGTTAAACAAATTTGTGAACAGTAGTCGTCATAAAGATTAGTAGTTTAAGCAAAAGCTTAAATTCTTAAAATTGTATTTCATTAGTACAAGAGAATTCATTGTTATAGTTCACTGGACACTTGGCTTATTCCAAGCACTCTACTTCATATTTTGGTCTAGATGTGTAGTTAATGGGCATGTGACTGTATGGATAGTTGGTTCAGTTTTTAATTATGAAACTAGTATCAGACCTCTTTGGTTCCAATTTATTCAGAACAAGTTAATGTAGCTTGATTCTGTTTCTTTTTTCTATTCAGTACAGTATTTTAAGTGACTGAGGTGGGGGAGAGTAAAGGAGACAGTCGTTAAAGGATTTAGGATCATGAACTGGAAGAAACCTAGAAGAAGTATAACTGGTACAGATCTTAGTAACAAATGTAGTAGTGTCTTCTATTCAGTTCCTTTATGGTGCAAGCAAACACCATTTTTTCTCAGGAAGAAGTGGAGCCTTGTGCACAAACATTTTCACTAAATTTTAGTAATAGTTAACTTCAAAGTTACAATTGGATTCATCTTTTCAAATGTGGGAAACTAGGGGTAAACTAATACTCTAGTGATACACAGTAGTTTTTTAAATGCATGTGTAATTTCAAAAATTTCCACATGATGGCAGAAGATCCTTGTGTCTAGAAAGATGGATAAAATTAAGGAAACTTTATATTTCAATTTCAGTCTGCAATATTTGTCTTTTCATATTCCAACTAACAATTTTCATGTTTGTATTATATAATATAAATGTGCTGTTTCCATTTTTAATGTTTTAATTCACTGATTTTACAATGAAGTAAATAATTTTTCTATTTCTTATATACATCCATTTTTGAAGATTTCATGTATTCTCCTGAATAGCATTTTAAATTGAGTAATTATCTTTTTTCTTAGTTTAGGAGAAATCGAGGGCAGATATTTACTCTTTAAAGGTAAAAATATCAGACCTAATATGTGAAATTTTATTTAACTCTACTTTAGAAATTAAGGAATTGATTTAATCTGTATTCTTCTATGTTAACCAAGAATTTTGAATGACAATCTCATGGTATCTTTACTGTTTTGTTTCTTGCCTCATTCTCTGTCACTGTTTCTCTTAATTTTTCTTTCTTTCTTTTTCAATGGTGCTGAGAATAAACTTAGGGTCTAATGCATGCTGGGCAAGAGCTCCAACACGGAGCCACCACATCCTCAGCCCTTCTGGTCTTAATTTAAGAAATTCACTGATTCAGTACATTTTTATTAAATGCCTACCATATTTCAGAAACTGCCCTACTGGTGATTCATAGGTTAAAAGAAGAAGAGGAAGAAAAAAAACTCACACAAAAAAACCTTTGTTTTGCAAGGTAGATAGCCACCAAATACGTGCTGTGTTTTAGCTAATGTTTGTGATTCATAAGACAATAGATTTTTCATGAAATTTTAAACAATATACAGCTTTTTTACATGGGTACAGATTAATTGCCAAAGTGTGATTTTTTAATTATATGCTGTATTTTAAGTCCTTTGGGTATAGACCTAAGGAGTGGGATAGCTGGGTCAAATGGTGGTTCTAATCCCAGTTTTCCAAGGAATCTCCATACTGCTTTCCAGATTGCTTGCACCAATTTGCAGTCCCAGCAGCAATGTATGAGTGTGCCCTTTTCCCCACATCCAACATTTTTTGTTGTTTGTATTCTTAATAGCTGCCATTCTGACTGGAGTGAGATGAAATCTTAGAGTAGTTTTTATTTGCATTTCTCTAATTGCTAGAGATGTTGAACATTTTTCTATATGTTGATTGATTGTATATCCTCTTCTGAGAAGTGTCTGCTCAGTTCCTTGGCCCATTTATTGATTGGGTTATTTATCTTTTTGGTGTTAAGTTTTTGAGTACTTTATATATCCTAGAGATTAGTGATCTATCTGATGTGTTTGTGGTAAATCTTTGCTTCCATTCTGTAGGCTCTCTATTCGCCTCACTGATTGTTTCTTTTGCTGAGAAGCTTTTCAGTTTGAATCCATCCCATTTATTGATTCTTGGTTTTAATTCTTGAGCTCTAGGAGTCTTATTAAGAAAGTTGGGGCATAATCTGACATGATGGAGATTTGGGCCTATTTTTTGTCTATTAGGTGCAAGCTCTCTGGTTTAATTCCTAGGTCCTTGATGTTACTAGATTTAATTTTTTTTTATATAGAGCTTTTGGTATCACTGATATGAAGCTAATATTTAACTTTTTGCCACGTGGTTCTTTTGCTAACAGTTTAGCAACTATTGATTTACTTACATGTGCGCAAAATATTTAGGATAAAAATGAGTGAAATTGATTTAGGTAAATAGCTATTTGATCTCACTAGAAATAATCATGGTTCTCAGCATAATATGTAAATATATTATCTGTAGCTATATGTGTAGTCTTGTACAGTTTTAAAATAATTCAGAATTTTAAAGTAAATACTGATGCTGAGTAGATTGTATCTTGGTTTTTATGTGGTCAGTGTAAAGGTCTGTGTGTTTAATGTTTATTTTGAGAAGTGGAAATTCCACACTGGCTTTTTTATTCATGATAAACATTTTTGTTAGTTGACTGGTGCCAAAAAGAGTTAGCAAGTAAATAGTTGTAGATTTGTACCACATATTAAATGACAAAAACAGTATTGTTGGAACAAACTCTATTGTATTTGCTCTCTATATTCTCTATTTCCCTTATGTATTTTACCTAAACTTTTATTATGATTTGGATGAGTGGTTCCCCCCAAAAGTTCATGTGTGAGATAAAACAAGAATTTTCAGAGGTGAAATGGTTAGATTATGAGAGGTGTAAACTAATGAGTGTATTAATCCACTGGTAGGGATTAACTAGGTGGTAACCATAGTCAGGGTGTGGCTGGAGGAAGGTAAATCACTGGGGGCATGACTTTGGGGTTTATATCTTTGCGCTGATGAGTGGAACTTAGAGTGGAACTCTCTCTGCCTCCTGGTGGCCATGTCCTGAGCTGTTTTCCTCTACCATGCTCTCCCACCATGGTGTTCTGCCTCACTTTGGACCCATACTATGGAGTTGGCCATCTATGGACTGAACCTCTGAAACTGTGAGCCAAAATAAACTTTTCTTCCTCTATGTTGTTCTTGTCAGTTCTTTAGGTTGCAGCATGAAAAAGCTGACTAAATTCCTATGATTTTCTTGTCCCTACTCAGCTTGCTTAATGGAAGTTTTGTGTTCTAGTCTGAAATGTGGCCTAGTCTAAGTAGTTGGTAGGGCAATAGGGTCAAATACTTATGTGACTATTCTGTGCTATACCAGAGGAGGCATTTGTGTTTGAGTACATTAACTTTATTAACCAGATCTTCTGCACTGTCCATAAAAGAAAGGTGTTGTTACATTGAGTCAGAAAAGAATTGGGAAAGAGATGGGTTCATTGGGTATCTTCCAGATTTAATCATTTATTAAATCAAGAATTTGTTAGTTGCATCTTAAACAATGCTAGACTAGTCTGTGGTAGAATGTAAAAGTACAAAGTAGAAGGTATACCAATTCTAATGAAACCATTAATACTTTAGTAAAAATGAAAAAATTCAGGAGGCTGGAGGTGTGGCTCAGTGATGGAGTGAGCTCTAGCATGTGTGAGAACCTGGGTTTGAACTGCAGCACTACCAAAAAAAAAAAAAAAAAGACAAATTTCGGGCACAGTTTAAACTGTGTTATAAAAAAAAAAGTTTTTAAAAAAATATTTACTTTTCAGTTGCAGTTGGATACGATACCTTTATTTTATTTATTTATTTTTATGTGGTGCTGAGGATTGAATCCAGGGCCTTGCACATACTAGGTGAGTGCTCTACTGCTGAGCCACAACACCAGCCTGGCATGCTTTAGTTTTATAAATAAAATATTAGATTTAGTCCAGTTTTTCATATTTGCAGTACGGGGGATGGAACCCATGGCCTTGTACATGCTAGGCAAGTATTCTACCACCGAACAAGAATCTAAGTCACCTAGTGGCTTGGGAGGCTGAGGCAGGAGGATTGCAAATTCAAAGCCAGCCTTAGCAATGGTCAGGCACTAAGCAACTGAGTGAGACCCTGTCTCTAAAAAAAATACAAAATAGGGCTGAGAATGTGGCTTAGTGGTTGAGTGTCCTTGAGTTTAATTCCCAGTACCTCACCCCTTCCAAAAACAAAAAACAAACAAAAAAACCAAACTCTAAGCCATAACTGGTCACAATATAAACTCAGATCCTACTGAAAGTTTGTTAAATTTTTGTTTTTGTTGTTGTTGGATGTGTAATTCAGATTTCAGGTGACTGATTTTATTTTTTTAAGACGGTTTTTTAAAGGGTAGTTTTAAGATCACAGCAACTTTAAGAGTAAGGTATAGAGATATCTTTTGTATCCCCTGCACCTACACATGCATAGCTTCCTGCATTTTCACCATTCTCCACCACAGTGGTATGCTTGTTGCCATTGATGGATCTACATTGACACATCGTAATCACCCAGAGCCCTGTATCTTACATTAGGGTTTCCTCTTGGTGTTAAATTCTGTGGATTTAGATAAATAATGGCCTATATCTCAATATGGTATCATATAGAGTATTTTCATTGTCTTAAAAAAATCCTCTGTTCTCTATTAATCTTTCTCACCAACCTTTTGTAACCACTGTTCTTTTTACTGTCTCCATAGTTTTTTTTCTTTTCTAACATGTCATATAATTGAAATCATACAGAATGTAGCCTTTCAAATTGGTTTCTTCCTTTTTTTTCCCCCTTTCTACTTTAGCAGTTCTGAGGAGCAAACCCATGCTTTGTGCATGCTTGACAGTCTTTTTTTTTTCTTTGTCTTATACGCTTCACAGTTTGGTTGTAATGTGTCATGGTAAAAGTCTCTGGTTATGTCTATTTGGGGTCTTACGGGGTTTCTTTATATGGGTGTTTATATCTTCTTTAAGAGTGTGGATGTTTTTTTGCTGTATTATATGTTTTCTATGCACTTAACCTTTTTTTCCCCCTTCTCTTTGGGTTCTCCAAAAATGTGAATGTTTGTTTAATGGTATCCCACAGATATTGAACACTGTCTTCACTCTTTCTTATTTTTGCCTCTGGCCACTCCCCTGAATATTTTGAAAGACCCGTCCTCAAGGTCACTATAGTATAGTTTCCCTATAGCTTCTTTGGCTATAATTAATGACTTTGGGCACGATGGAGTCAGAGATACTGCTCTGACTTCACAGCTCTGTTTTTGTTTTCTGTTTTTGTTACTGGGGATTGAATTTAGGGACACTTGACCACTGAGCCACATCCCCAGCCCAATTTTGTATTTTATTTAGAGACAGGGTCTCACGAATTGTTGAGTGCCTCCCTAAATTGCTGAGGTTGACTTTGAACTTGCTGTCCTCCTGCCTATGCCTCCCAAGCTGCTGGGATTACAGGCATGCACCACTTTGTTTTTGTGTTTTAAAGCACCAATTGCTGGTCCATTCCCCATATGTTACACAGCTACTTATCTATTCACCTACTGAAGAAAATCTTGGTTTCTTCCAGGTTTGGGCAATTTTGACTAAAACTCTTGTAAATCTTTGGACATAGATTTTTGTGTGGACATAAGTTTGCTACCCTTTGGGGCAAATACCAAATCATATGATTGTTGGATCTTACCATAAGTATGTTTATTTCTGTAAAAAACCACCAAACTGTTTTCTAGGGTGGCTGTTCCATTTTGAATTTTCCATTTGAAATGAGAATTCTTTTTTAAAATATTTTGTTTTAGTTGTAGTTGGACACATACGTTAATTTTATTTTTATGTGGTGTTGAACGCAGTGCCCTGCACGTGCTAGGTGAGCGCTGTACTGCTGAGCCGCACAACCCCAGCCCCAAGAAATGAGAATTCCTTTAGCACATGTTCTTGCCAGTTCTTGGTGGTTTCCATGCTCTGGATCATTCTAATAGGTTTGTAATTTTATCTTATTGTGTTTATATATTTTTATAGTTAACATAAGGAAGTTTAAAATTTCCCTTTGAATATTTGTCATTTGAGTCTGCTAAAATGAACTGACAGTACAAAGTTTAGCAGGATAAAAAAATACGAATTTACTAGTATGCATAAGCTAGGAGTCATCAAAAATATGAAAATACAAAGAAGGACCTAGATGATTGATACTTAAATACCCTTATCATGGGGGAGAGGTCAGTAGGCAATTTTAGAGGGGTACTAAATTATTTTTAAGGACAAATTTCCTCTAGACTCTAGGTATGGTGGTTGATTTAATGTTTGGTTAACGAAATTTTTAGGAAAATTGAAGACAGTCATGTTGCCCTTCCGTGGATCTATTTTTTGAATTTTGATTTTTAAACTTTGGAGACCAAGTTAGGGAGAATTGATGTTCTTTACTATGCTAAATTACTTCAGTTTTAAAATTTAGAATTCAGTTCCTCAATCATTCTCAGGAATCATTAGTTTAAGTGTTCAGTAGACATTTTGGCTTATGACTAACTACTATGTTGGACAAGGTAGCTCTCAACAACAATATATACTGGTCTCTGTGAAACTCTTCCTTTTATTTAACCGACCAACTTTTCCTTTTATAATCAGCATAGACGTCACCTCTTCCTGGAGACCTTTTCTGTTTCATTCCTCATTTCTCATCCCACCAATTGAACTCTACATTGATTTCTATTTATATCAATTATTATATTCTCATTCCTCTTCATTATTACACTGTGTTGTAATTGCCTTTTTACTTGTCTGCTTCATAACTGAAGTATAAGCTACTTTGAATCAGAAATTGTGAGATCTTTGTATCCCTAACACTTGACATTTAGGGTGTATACAATGAATAATTGGTTATGTATGAATAATAGTTTCACATTCATTTATTTTTATAGTGACTAACATTCTTTAGAATTATGTTCTCCAGACTTTTGAAGCATGTATCTTTCATGTGAATATAAATTTAATATAAATTCTAATATGCCTTGACATTAGTTAATATCTCTTAATATATGACACTTAGAAGGGAATGTTCATTAACAAAATGTATCATGAATGTAAATTTTCATTCTAAGTAGTCTTGATATTTTTAAAAATTTTGGGCTGAGTTTTTTGGATCTTGTTGAGAGCCACAGTCGAAGGGGCCCCAGCAAACTTCCAGCTGCCAGCTGATGATTGGCTCACAGCGGCCCCCAGCAACTTCTAGCTGATTGGCTCCTCTGCGGTGATGCTCATTGGGCTGTTTCCCGTCCTTTCAGACTACGGAGCTGCTCATTGGGGGACTTTTTTTTGGCTCTGCCCATGCGAGCCAGCCAATCGGCCTCAAGAGCAGGAGGAGGTGGGGAGGTTGAGAGGCTTGTGGGAAGCGGGTTGTGGCAGTTGGGCTCTGAGGGTTTTCCTGAGGAGCTGTTTTGTTTGGCAGTGTGTAGTTCTAAAAATAAAGTTCGTTTCTTTTGACAAGTGGCTCCTGAATTGTGCCCAGCCAGACTGTGGCAGATCTGACTACATTGCCATTTTAAAATAGTACAGTATGTTTGTAGCAACTAATGAACCAATATTAAAACATCATTATGAGCTACAATTCATTTTTTATTTACATTTGCCTGGTTTTTACTTAGTGACCTTTTCCACTCCAGGATTCTGTCCAGGAAGCCACATTATATTTAGTCATCATGTCTCTTGAGCCTTCTCTAAACTGTGATAGTTTCTCACACATTCCTCATGTTTGATGACCTGGCAGTACTAATTAGGAATTTTGTAGTTTGTCCTTAAACTGGAGTTATGGATTTTTGAGAGGAAGACCACAGAGGGTATACTGTTGCCATCATTTTTACTTCATTAATTGTGGCTGATGAGCTTGCATTCATAGTTGGAAAAGTATCCATCATCTTATTGTCATCTTTTACTTGTGTTTGTATTAATCTTACTGTCTTCAGAAGATTCTTTAGAGACATCTTTTAAAGCATCTTGTCCATTTTATAGGTTTATTTAATTAGCTTAATTAAACTTGATAATATGAATTATAAATCCATTTAAATGGCATATCAAATTATGGCATATTCAAATAGCGTATGTCAATGGCAAATGCAATGGTGGTGAGGGGGTCCATTGGTGGCATTGGGAACACCTATTCTTCCCTTATATTGTTTATTGTGTGTATACTACATAGCTTAGACTGTATGTTGTAGTCATGAGGATGTTGGGGACAGTCTGTAATTTAGTGAATCTGGAGACTAATGGTCTAATAGAGTACTAAAATAATTTTAAAGATTATTTTACTAGCTTCCTAAATTAATTCTTTTCTATATTCTCCAGACTTCCTCAAATTTTTATTCCTTTGTATGATGTCCTCATTTTGAGAATTCTATTTTCTGACAAAAAAAGATGGGAGGGGGACTACTTCTGTTTTTTAAAATTTTTTTATTTTAATTTGTTATGTATGAGCAGAATGCATTACAATTCATATTACACAAATGGAGCACAATTTTTCATAACTCTGGTTGTATACAAAGTATATTCACATCATTCATGTCTTCATACATGTACTTTGGGTAAGGATGTCCATCTCATTCCACTGTCATTTCTAACCCTATGCCCCCTCCTTTTCCCTAGTTCTGGTTTTTATTGGCAATTTATTGCTTTTACAGATTTAGCATTTAGTATTATTTAATGTGTGGTCAAATTTCTGAATGCTAAAGTAAGTCCATAAATGCTGAAATAAGTAATGGTAACATAAAAATGGAATGTATCATAGCCTAAATGCATATAGTATTTGTTTTCCTTGAAAAGATCATAGGTAACCATCTGCCTCCAACAACAACAAAATCCTGGACCTGAATTCATATAAATAAATAATCATTACATATCTGAAGAGTTTATTGTTCAGAGTATATTGCTTTATAATTACATGCTGAACCTGGGAATCCTTATTGAAATCCAGTCATTGCTAGATTACCTGTCTTAAAAATTTTCTTTTGGGGGTAGGTTAATTGGGAGGGCACTTACAGGAGGCTGGCATTTATATTCTCTAGCAATACAGAATATGAATGCTTTCACCCTTTTGTCTTTTGTTTGTTTTTAAATCTTCATTTCTTCTCAACTCATAAACACCTTCCCAGTATCTCTAGTTTATGACAATTTCTTTGGAATGGGAACATACACAAGCTGTATCATTGGAAAAAATAAGTTACAAATAATATAGTCTAGGGTCACTTTAAAAAAACCCAGAATACAAAACATAAATTTATGACTGTGATTAATTAGGACTAATTATTTCCAAAGAAATTAACTTTTACAAATTCATAAAATAAAATGGTTATAAAACCATAAAAGTTTTATAAAACCATAAAAGTTTTAAACTATTTGTAGTTTTACTTCAACTTGTAGAAATCTGATTCATAGAATCTTCTCAAAATTGTAAATTGAGGGAGCTATCTCTAAGCATTTTGACAGATAACTAATATGAACTTGTTATAATTAATAGATCTTCTATAAAGCATGTTTGAACAGTATACTATTCAGATATGTAATGATTACAACATGAATTCACTGTAGGATTTTGTCATTGGCAATGGGTGTGTAGCTATGAACTTTTCAAGGAAAACATGTAATATATGCATTTAGACTATAATGCATTCCATTTTTTGTGTTACCTTTACTTATTTCAGCATTGCTGGGCTTATTTTAAAATTTGGAAATCTGAACATACATTAAATAATACTAAATTGCTAAGAACAGTAAATTGCAAATGTAGTAACTGGCATTTTGATGCTACCATGAGATGAATAAATATGATATTTTATAGCATGGCATGTGGCAACATGTTCAAGGAAGTTCATATTTTATGTTTGGCATATTGTGAGATGTTGCTTCCTGAATTCATATTTTTTGTGCTATATGTTTTAGCACATTTTGTGAAGCTATTGTTATTGTGATGTTTAAAATATATATTAAGAATGAATGCAGGCTCAAGGCTTTGATCTTTTCAGTTAAACTTTTTTTAAAAAAACACATATTTGTCTATTATTTTACCATTCTGTTGTTTTAAATGAATCTTTTTATTATTCAGGGCTGTTCTTTTGTCAGATATTCCTCATCTGAGGCATTATCCTTCAGAAGAATAACTGCATGGATCTGAATATAATTTGAATAGATTATCTTCATACATGTACTTTGTATTCATTTTTAGCTTAAAACTTGTCCATAATTATTCTTTCTATATTACTATTCCCAGATGTTAATACTAAAACTCTTTGACTCAGGTGAAATTTATTTTTTAAAATGAATGTATTCTAGCAGACTTAAATTTGAATATATATGATTCACTTTCTAAGTGAAATTTAAGATTTGATGGAGGTTGGCCAGTATGTACTGCTCAAAATAATTTATTGAAAAATGTGTCTACCTACATAAAGTTCATTTTTGTGTTTTCTTCTTTTTAAATGTTTTTATTAGTAATTCAGTATAAAGATAATATACTTGCTGAGAGATCCTAATTGAACATCATATAAAGAAACCACTCATTTTTCTTTAAACAAGTTCTTATTTTCTAGCAAAGTAGAATGCATGTAGGTTTCCTAGATTCTTGGTCTCTATTATTCATGCAATTAATGCCAGTTTGTAACAAATAATCCCAAAATTTGGGTGTCTTAATATGATAAAAATTTGTTAAACTCTTAGGAAATACATTGTAGATGTTCTTGTTCAGGCTGCTGAACAGGAGCACTTCTTAGAGGCAATCTCCTCTAAAAAGTGACACTGGAATCTAAACTTCAACATTTTAGATGTGTGGATATGGGTGTGATCTTTGAGATTCCCAGAAATATGTGGGTGCTTTTCAAAGCCCTTACTCCCCAAAGCTTCTCATTCAGCTGCCTTTCATGCCAAGACATTTAGTTAGTCTGCCCCCACTTCAATCCTGTAGGTAGCAGGAACTAGTAGTACATTCAGTTCCTTTGCCTCTCTTTCATAAATGGCCCCCTGGTGCTTCTTTCAGCATTGGAAGAGTAAAGCAAGATAAAGGCAATTCCTTTGAGCCTGTCATCCAGGCGGTCACCAAACAAGTCACAAGAAACAACTCCAGTTCTTTGAGAGTAAGTTCCATTCTAGTTTTCCTGGTACTGGCTGGGTACCTGTGCCTGGAATGTGGGCTGATTTTTTTTTTTGAGAGAGAGAGAGAGAGAGAGAGAGAAATGAATTTCAATATTTATTTTTCAGTTTTCGGCAGACACAACATCTTTGTTTGTATGTGGTGCTGAGGATCGAACCCGGGCTGCACGCATGCCAGGCGAGCGTGCTACTGCTTGAGCCACATCCCCAGCCCCTAGGGCTGATGTTTTAAAGGCCATTGCCTACCTGGGGAGCATAGAAAGGGATCAGAGTGAGTTAAAATGCCACAAAGTTGTCTTACCAAGATTCAGCTTTTTTTGTCTTGAGTAAATGCTTATGTGATTTCTGTAAGCTTTCCATTTTAGAGTTTGGAGAAAGTGTAGTCTGCCATTTTTTTGACAGTTTATTTGTTGCTTTGTGGAGGGATAGCTCACTGGAGATCCATACTCTGCCATTTTTGCTGACTTTTGTTTGAGAATTTGAGTATGGTTCTATCCTGATGACATTGGGAAAGGAAAGGTGATGACAAGGATGTGTTAAAAATAGGCTAATGGCAGCTGCAGTGGCACAAGCCTCTAATCCCGGAGGTTTGGAAGGCTGAGACAGGAGGATTGCAAGTTCAAAACTAGCCTCAGCAATTTAGTGAGGCCCTAATAAGCAACTT
>NW_026000142.1:2815998-2822770 GCF_001458135.2 Marmota marmota marmota
GGGGGGGGGGGGGTGATATAGGGGTTGGAATGCTAGGCAATCATTCTACCACTGATCTATATTCCTAGCTGGAATTTGTCATTTCTTTTTAAAAAAACCCAAAAAAACGGTGTCATCTGTGAGACTTTACTTCACAGTTTGGATTGGTTGGGATTAAAGGGAAGAATAATTAAAACAGCAATGTTTCTCTGCTTAGACTTTATCAAAGAATCATTAACTTGTAATAAAAGAAATGAGAAAGACCGAAGTACATTCATGTAGCATATTACAACGTTTCGGTCAGCGAAGGACTACATATAATAATGATCCCATTAGATTATGTCACCTAGTGATGTTGTGCCATCTTAATTTGTGTGAGCATACTCTGTAGTCTTTGCGCTGGGCTCTTATTTAAATCTACTGAGAGTTGCCTGTGTATATGATTGACCATTATGTCCTCCACAGATAACAAATTTTGAGATATTTCTCATAATGTTCTATCACTGAATGATGCATGACTCTACTCAGTGTTGCCTTTATTTTTTGTTATGCTTTTCTTTCCCTTTGCCCAGTCCTACCCTTCTCCAAATTCAGGCAGCTTAGTTTCTAGTCACTATAAGAGCAGAGCTTTTTAATCTCTGTTGAATTGACTTGAACAACCATTTTAACAAGTATGTTCTACTATCTAATCTTCAAGTATATTCAAATTGATCTTATCCCATTCTCCATTTCTTCTTCTCCTTTCAGCCTTTGCTTTTTCATATTTAACACTGTATGTATCGGCCTACAGACATTCTAGGAAAAGCAGTAAGATGAAATTAATAAAAAGTTACAATGTACCTCCACAGTGGAATTGTAGAGGCTTTAATTATTTGGAACTACAAAAAATACCACTAAATTTCAAAAGTGTGTTTTAAAATAGACAGAATCTCTATCCCCTGAGACTGTCAAAGTAACTTCTCTCTAGTGATCTGTAAATTATTCTTCTTTTAAAAAGTCAATCCATAATTAGACTGGAGAAGGAAGGATATGATCATGGTAGTTTTAATTGCTCCCTAAGTGTATTTTACCAAAGTAATACATTTTTTTTTTTTAAATTGGAAAAGGAGGACAGTATGTTACAGACTATATTATTGAAAGTAGAGAAACCAAAAGCATTTCTTATGGCATATTGTTTTAAGTAATGTTAATAATTTGTATGTCTACTAATGAAGTATAGAGATTTTAAGGAAATTCTATTTAGAGTTGAATACTTGATTTTTTTGAATATGTATCTTTAGAAATATTCTTCCTCTATTTTCTGAATATCAGTGTACCAGGGAGACTATGATGATGACTATTAGGAGGATAATACAAAAAGAATAAGTCAAGGACCCCATGAACCAAATAAATGAAAATCAGAGAAATCAAAGATGAGCTGAAAAAGGAATGTTTTGTTTTAATCAAAGTGCCCATTTGTCAATTTCTTGTGATTTGAGTTTCTACAGTACTAAATTTGTTCATCTGTGCAGCAGGAGGTGTTAGCTATTGCACACTTCCCCCTGTTGAGCCAACATACTGTTAAGGGCAGTCATGTTATCCAAAACACTTATCCAAAGCAAGTTTAGAGAAGTTTGTTGGGCAGCTATGGATAGCCTTTGCAGTCAAGTCAGCTGTAGGAGTTAATGTTTGAGAAATTTTTAATAATAACCTCATTTACATTTGTGCCATGCCAGGAAAGGAGTATGGTATGCCAAGATGTATATTTAAATGAATTTGTTCCTGCAGCCAATTTTCTGTTTATTCTGTAGGTCAGAAATAATAGGTGTAGACAAGTGTTCATGTTTCACTTGGTTATGGAGTGACAATGGTGGTGTTGTAAAATCCCTAATTCACACTGGGCTCTTATTTCAATCTGTTGAGAGTTGCCTGTGTATATGATTGACCATTATTATGTCCTCCACAGATAACAAATTTTGATGGGGGACAGCACCAGTTTCCTGTGAGTCACCTTATAAAGTAGGAGTCATAAGCAGAGAAGCAGTGGTAGAATTTCTTCAAGCTCTACTACTGCATTATTGCATGATTGAAAGGCTACTAACAGAACTAGAACTACTGAATTTTTTTTTTTTTGCTTTGGTTTTCTTATTCAGTTTCTAGCATAATTTAACTTGAAAACCTTCACTATATGTTTTGACTACTGGTGTTTTAAAGCAAGGAATCCAAATACTAAGATCTAAAAGCCTAATCCTTTAGAAAGAGTTAGATTATAATTTGAACAGTGGTTCATACCTTGAATGTCCATGAAATTGAAATTTGTTTATAGTGTCAAATAGAGGTTATAGATAAGATTATGTAGGGATTTAGGTTTAACGTGATGTATCCAGTATTCATTTAAACTATCTGTTGAAGATATCAACTGTGAAAATCTGATTATAGCTTTTTCTTGTTGTGCATCCATAGAAGGTACAGGAAAGGAAGGACAGAGGTTTCATGACAAAAGAAATCTTGATTTATTACCTTGAGAAAGCTGCTTATGTCTAGCATGTCATCTGCTTCTGGGGAGAAACCTCCCTTGTGAATTTTACTTTGATGTCCCCTATGTTGTAGAGTCCCAAGAATCTTAAATCCACAGCTTCCAACTTAAGAAGGACCCCTTAAGTCTCAAGATGTGAAGTTTTGCTGCAGTGTAGGGAGTAAGAAGGGTGTGGTCCCTTCTAATAGGGCTCACAGGTAGCCTTTCTCTAGTTTTATTTCCAACAGACCCAAGTCTTTGGGTTCTAGATTGGTGAAAAGTCAGGTAGTCATTAGTTGGTGGATCATGGAAGGTTTATTTTATTTGGTGAGAATACTCTTTGGGATAATATGGTTAAAGCCTGTAATACTGAGTTACTTTAGAGTTTATATGAGCAAGAGATATGAGACTTTTATTAGTAGCATGGGTTACTCAGTTGCTATTTCATAAGAGGTTAATTTGTGTTATCCAGTAGGGGTGGATCTAATTGTCATCATAGCCAATGGCAATACCTTTGGCCAAGCAGTTTAGTTAATCCAGTTAACTTTGCCAATTTCACTTTTAAAATGCAATTCATCCTTTTAACATTCCTAGAAGATTGAGGATGATAGGGACAATGGTAGTGTCATTCTATTTGTAATACTTGGTTTCATTACTTATCTAGTGAAATGAGTACTTCTATTCCTGGAAGTTTCTTCAGGAATGCTCTATAAAGGAAACACATTTTCTAGTAACTTTTTAGCTACTGCAGCATTGACCTACTGCATAAGAAAGCTTTTCAACTGGAGAACGTACAATTACAAGAGAATTTTGCTATCTATGGCAGATGGCAATGAAATCTGTAAGTGGTCCTGTGATCCAGCAGGTGATAGAAATGTACCCTAAGGTTTTTATTGTCCTCCTAGGGTTATAGGTTTGACAAATCAAGCATTAATTATAAAACCTTTTCTGAAGTTCTAAAAGTCATTATACTATTTTTTTCATAATTTATATAATTTTCTCTACTTCATGATAAGTTTTTAAAATGAAAACTACAAGGACCAAGTAGCCATCCATGAGTCTTTGCTTAAAATTAAATGTTTATTTTTTCAGATACCAATTTTGTTTTCCCAAATCAGGCATATAGCACTGTTTATTAAATAGGTTATTGTTGGTGATTAGACTTGGATCATAGGTATTTTTTTGAAACTATATATACTGACAGGTTTATTAGTAGCTGACTGAGCATGAAAATCTGTCTGAGGATTTCCTTTTTATATTTAAACACTTCTTGTTTTGCTTAAAGTTGGTTTAGCAGTGTTTTAGTCAGCTTTTTCACTGCTGTGACTAAAAGACCCGATCAGAACAACTGTAGAGGAGAAAAGTTTTATTTGAGGGCTCATGCTTTCAGAGGTCTTAGTCCATAGAAGGCCAGCTCCATTCCTTGGGGCTGAAGGTGAGGCTGAACTTCATGGTGGGAGAGTGTGACATGATCAGAAGGCAGAGAGAGAGACTTGCTCTCTAGAGGCTAAATATATATCCCATGGTCACGCCTCCAATAAACCACTTCTTCCAGCCACACTCCACCTATTTCCTGCTACTACTCAGTTAATTCCTTCAGAGATCAACTCGATGATTAGGTTAAGACTATAATCCAATCATTTCTCCTCCAAACCTTCTTGCATTGTCTCGTATGTGAGCTTTTGGGGGATACCACATCTGAACTGTAACAAGAAATTTTATGAACCAGTTTCTTTTTTCTTTTCTTTCTTTCTTTTTAACAGCTTGTAAACTTTCTTTATTATAGGTTCATCTAAGTCTCCTTCATCTACACTGGACGAGTTGGTGACCTAGAGATGTTACGAAAGGGAAAAAATAAATCCTTCAGTAACTGGAAAAAACACAAGTCTAACCCATATCATTTAAAAAGATGAAATTAAGTATAAGTCTGTTTTAGAAAAATTAAAACCAATTTTAAAATTAATTTTAAATAATAATTTTTAAGAGTTACTCAAAATTCAGTAGGCAACTCCATTTCCTGAATTTCCAGTCAACCTAGAGTTGACTAGAGTTCTAGGAATTCTTACCAGTCCAATTGCATGAGCTTAATCTTATCAGGAACCTGTACCTATCAGAGTTATTTCCATGAATCCCTTTAAAGGTAAAATTCTTCCAGTTTATAGTTGCTCCCAATTCTTTTAGCATAGTGCCTGTTTACTAGAGTAGAGCAATTGTCTGCCATGACAAAACTTAAAATAGACTTTCTTAAAGATCTGAGGAGAAATAAATAGATCTTAATGTCTCTAAGCCATAATTGGGCACCTTTCTGTGGAACAAAGGAAGGAGCACTAGATTTGTAGAGACGAGAGAGTAACTGTATATCCCTGTGATTAGAAATGAATGAAGCAATAGACAGAGTTGAAAGGTCCAAAAGTCAAAAAGAAACTCAAATTTGAAAATGTTGATTGAAAAGTAATTATGCAACAAAAAAATATTTTTTAAAACCTTAGGTCTATTTCTCTTGCTATCATGATATGCACTGCCCTATGTTTTCAAATTCTTTAAAATATTAATATAATAAAACAGTTTCCTTACTATCATTAATATCCATTATTAGAGCTCTTTATGAATACTTATAATGGATTTTGTGTGAGATTTTTCTACCATACAATGTATGTGAGTAGGGCTGGGGCTGAAGCTCAGTGGGAGAGTACTTGCCTCGCACATGTGAGGCACTGGGTTCAAGCGTTGGCACCACATTAAAAAAAATGTGAGTGATTGACAGTCTTTTGGGGTATGCCGTCACAAGTGGAAATTGTAGTTATATAAAGTGGTTTGTAAAATAATATAGCCATGATTATAAAGAATTTTTTTGGTGAAATTTCTTTTTTCCTTTTCTGTCTCATTTTGTTATTGATTTCTTTTTAAACGTATTTGTTCTTTCTAGATATACATGGCAGTAGAGTATATTTTGACATATTATACATACATAAAATAGGTATAATTTGTTTCAATTAGGATCCCATTATTATGGTTGTGTGTGATGTGGAGTTACATTAGTTGTATATTCATATATAAGAATAGGAAAGATATGTCAGATTCATTCTACTGTCTTTCCTCTTCCCATCCTCCCTCTCTTCCCTTCATTTCCCTTTTTCTGCTAATCTTCTCCTCCCTTGTGGATTAGCATCCACATATCAGAGAGAACATTCTTCCTTTGTTTTTTGGGGACTGGCTTCTTTCACTTAGCATGATAGTCTCCAATTTCATCCATTTACTGGCAAATGCCATAATTTCATTCTTCTTTATGGATGAGTAATATTCCACTGTGTATATATACCACATTTTCTTTATCCATTCATCTGTTGAAGGGCACCTAGGTTGGTTCCATATCTTGGCTTTTGTGAATTGAACTGCTATAAATATTGATGTGGCTCCATCACTATAGTACGCTGATTTTAAGTCCTTTGGGTATGAACTGAGGAGTTAGGATAGCTAGGTCAAATGGTGGTTCCATTCCAAGTTTTCTGGGGAATCTCCATACTGCTTTCCAGAGTGTTTGCACCAATATCCAGCCTCACCAGCAATATATAAATGAACCTTTCCCCCCACATCCTTGCCACATTTATTGTTACTTTATGTTTGATAATTGCCATTATGACTGGAGTGAGATGGAATCTCAGTGTAGTTTTGATTTGCATTTCTCTAATTTCCAGAGATGTTAAACATTTTTTCATATAATTTTGGCCATTCATATTTTTTCTGTGTAGTGCCTGTTCAGTTTCCTAGCCCATTTATTGATTGGGTTTTTTGTTTTGTTTTGTTTTTGGTGTTAAAAAAAAAAACAACTTTTTTTTTTTTTTCAGAATAACAACAGGCTGTCTTTTTTTTTTTTTTTGTAATTTTTTCCTTTCTTCCTTTAGTTTTCTTTCTTTATTTTTTTTTAATTTTTATTGTTGGTTATTCAAAACATTACATAGTTCTTGATATATCATATTTCACACTTTGATTCAAGTGGGTTATGAACTCCCATTTTTACCCCGTATACAGATTGCAGAATCACATCAGTTACATATCCATTGATTTACATATTGCCATACTAGTGTCTGTTGTATTCTGCTGCCTTTCCTATCCTCTACTATCCCCCCTCCCCTCCCCTCCCCTCCCCTCTTCTCTCTCTACCCCCTCTACTGTCATTGAGTTCTCCCCCTTGTATTTTTTTCCCTTTCCCCTCACTTCCTCTTGTATGTAATTTTGTATAACCCTGAGGGTCTCCTTCCATTTCCATGCAATTTCCCTTCTCTCTCCCTTTCCCTCCCA
>NW_026000142.1:2825662-2836976 GCF_001458135.2 Marmota marmota marmota
TTACCTCTTCTAAAGTTGAGTTGACCTGCATTGCTTGTGGTCCTTTCTTTCCTTGTCTTTTCATACTGCTCGCGTTTCTTTCTGCTTGGTGAAACTGTTGTGTTATTGAAATTTTCCCCCTATATATTTATATTGCTCTTGTATAGTTGAAAAGTCTCCCTTGCAGGGGCAGGCAGCGGCTGTGCTCCTCCTCCAATTGGGGTGATCTGTCTACCACGCTGACGTGCCGCTGGGCCTTTTCTGCCGGTTGGTCGCAGGTCTGCCTACCTTGCAGGCGCGGGTGGTGGCTCTACTCTGCCCCTCCTCCAGTTGGTGTGACGTGTCTACCACGCCTGTGGTGCGCTGGGCCTGTTCTTCCAGTTGGTCGCAGATCTGCCTACCTTGCAGGCGCGGATGGCGGCTCTGCTCTGCCCCTACTCGAATTGGGGTGATGTGACTACCACGCCTGCAGGTCGCTGGGCCTGTTCTGGGTGCGGGCGGCGGCTCTGCTCTGCCCCTACTCCAATTGGGGTGACGTGACTACCACGCTGGCGTGTCGCTGGGCCTCTTCAGGGCGCGGGCAGCGGCTGTGCTCTGCCCCTACTCCAATTGGGGTGACGTGTCTGCCACGCCGGCAGGCCACTCGTGTTAAGTTTTTTGAATCTTTGTATATCCTGGAGATTAATACTCTATCTGAGGTGCTAGTGGTAAAGATTTTCTGCCATTCTGTAGGCACTCTGTTCACATTCTTGATCGTTTCCTTTGCTGTGAAGAAGTTTTTTAGTTTGATACCACCCCATTTATTGATTTTTTAATTTTACGCCTTGAACTTAGGAGTCTTATTGAGGAAGTTGGTTCCTAAGCCAACATGATGGAGAATTGGGCCTACATGTTCTTCTAGTCAGCACAGGGTCTGTGGTCTAATGCCTAGGTCCTTGATCCACTTTGAGTTGAATTTTGTGCAGGGTGAGAGATAGACATTCAATTTCATTCTACCACATATGGATTTCTAGTTTTCCCAGCACCTGTTTGGAAGGAAGGAAGGAAGGAAGGAAATCAAAGTACCATAAAAAAAAGACAATGGAATAAAATGCCTTCAAAACTCACTTGAAGAGCCTATACGACCAACAAACTTTCACTGAGACAACTATAAAGGAACATGATTAACAAAGTATAGCACAAACCATAAAGGCAACACTGAGCTTAAGAAGGAATCATAGGCAGAGAAGGTTATAGACATTGGAAATCTAAACACATATTTACTCTAAAACAGTGTGAGCAATCATGTATAATTATTGGGGTTAAAACACAAAAGAAGGAGCTGAAAACCCTAAACAACAATAGGAAATAAGGTGGGCTGAGCACAATGATGAGAATTAAAAAAAAAAAAAAAAAAGAACAAACTATAAGGAACAAGTGCAAATTTATTTAACATATATTCTGTAATTGCACTTTATTATGATAAGTCCTAGCAGCAATTACTATTAAATCTTTGAATTTAGTAGGAGAGCTTCTTGCTTGTCTCAGCAAATAAAGTAGCCAAGAATTCAAATTAATGATGATGAGATGCAGATTAAACATAAACAAATATGACTTTAACAACATCTAATAAATGCTTTTACACCCATATAGTAATTGGTATATTAATATTTGCTATTCATCTTCCCTTTCCTCATCACAAAGAATAATGACTTCATCAGAAGCACCCATACAAATGTTATTTTTTTCAAAATTTCTGTATTGTTACAACAGGCTCTTAACTGATATCATTGCATTTGCCCTTGCTCCTTATTATGGTCAGAATGTTTGTGCCTCCCACAAATTCATATCTTGAAACCCAATCCCCAAGGTGATTAATCCCCAAGGTAATTACCTTCGGAAGGTAATTAGGGCATGAGAACAGGGTCCCCTGAATGGTTTAGCTCCAGAGAGTTGCATTAACCCTTCTTCTAACATTGAAGGTGCAACCAGAAGATGCTATGTGAACCAGGAAGGCAACTCTCACCAGATAAAGAATTTGCCTACTCCTTGATCTTCCCAGCCTCTAGAACTATAAAAAATAAGTTTCTATTTATAAACTTAAATTAAAAAGGCGTGAGGAGAGTTCATTATAATACAGTTGATATTGGAGTTTTATATCTGTGACATACAGAAATATTTCTGTATTTTAAGATAATGACCAACTATGAATAATAACATTATACCAGGATTATCAGATTTCTAGGAATTTCATTCCACTTCTGAAACATATTAATACCACATTTATACAATATGACTTGAAGAAGGTTCAGCATTACTCACTATTTGAAAATGCTTTCTATGCAATTTATCACATCAAATAACCCTAATTAGCTTAACATTTCTCTTTTTATAAGGATTAAAACAAATTCTTTTGAGATATTCCGGGGGCCCATCCAGGTCAAAAGGACTTATTTTAGAATTTGATTTTTGGAAGTTCTCAAAAGTATCAAAAGGTTAAAACAGTTGGTTAAATAGGATCACAGCTTTGGAGAATACTTGCTTATTTAACAAGAGTGATAATTAAAAGACTTCAGAGGCATGTGGGGAAAGTTACATGGCAAACTAGTACTCCTAAGAGAACCTTATTTTTAACAGAATTCTAGTTTTACTACTTTGTTATATCCATTGAATTTTTGTCCTGTACTTTTCCTATTTTTCACTGTAGAAAAAACAGTAATTTTTACTTTAGAACAAAAATTACTCTGCATTTTAACAAAACATACTC
Organism: Marmota marmota marmota; assembly: GCF_001458135.2. Classification (NCBI taxonomy): domain Eukaryota; kingdom Metazoa; phylum Chordata; class Mammalia; order Rodentia; family Sciuridae; genus Marmota; species Marmota marmota. The sequence continues at coordinate 2,828,388 of NW_026000142.1, forward strand.
ATATTCCTTATAGTTTTATTTGTCAAAAATCATCTTTATAATAAACTTGCATGTATTGCTGTTTCTCTTATAATTTCTAGTTATTTTTAGTGATAATATTAATTTGAATTTTTTTTACCCTGAGTAACCTTAATATCTAGAGAGAACTAGGATGTAAGCAATTGTGACTATTCTGTCACACTAGTGTTCTATAGATTGGTAAATCTATGAATCATGATTTATAGAATGTTTTCTCAAGAATGTTAAAATCATCTAGTATATAGTGAGACCATCTTTCACATGAAAATTTTTATTTACCTATATTTGTTTAACTCATTTTTTAAAGAACAATTATTTTTGGATTGCTCACATGAGATACTAAACAGCTACCCATTATCCCAAGTAATTTTTTTTGCTGACAGATTTTGTAATATAGGGAGAACCTACACATATTTACTAATAAATGTAGGTAGGAAAAGTTGTGCTTCTATATTATATTTAATACTGACAATTCTGAATACATGCATATTGTAATAAAACCAGGGAACTTTAACTAGCTTATATTTACTGAAGATTTTTCTCCCAAATCACATGAACTTGAATAAAATTTACCGTTAGTTTCCACCTAAGAGTTTAAGGAATGTATACTTCATGTATAAGCACTAATTTTTCTTTAAGCCAATTAAATCATAAATTAGCTTTGTCAATATCATCTTGATGTAGAAAAGTATGTATGTAGATATGTATACACACATACAGATAGAAGTGAGTTATTTTTTAATGGTAAGGTTTAAAGTTATTTTAATTGTACATATTTATGGTGTATGATAATTTGATACATAAGTATAATGCATAATTATCAAATCAGGGTAGTTCCTTAAGTACCATGTCCTTAAACATTTTAAAAAACTTTTTGATTAATATGCAATAATTGTACATAATATGTGTGAAGTGTGTGTGTGTGTGTGAAGTATATACTGACCAAATCAATGTCATTAACATTTCCATCTCCTTATAAGTTTGTATATGAAGTCTTTGAACTCCTTTATTTTACTTATTTGTAAAATACATAATAGACTGTTGTGAACTATAGATACTCACTGTGCCCTAGAATATTAGGACTTATCCACTCTCTCTCAAGTTTCCTTTGCCTGTTCCCAACCTCTAAATAATCACTATTCTAAACTCAGATTGGCTTTTCTTAGCATCCGTATATGAGAAATGTGATATTTGTCTTTCTCTGTCTGACTTATTTGAGTTAACACAATGTTCTCCAGTTCTTCCATTTTTTTTGTGGCTAATTTTCATTCCACTGTATAGATATTACACATTTGCTTTATCCGTTCATCTGTTGATGGTCATCTCTGTTGATTCCATATCTTAGCTACTGTGAATAGTGAATAGTGTTGGAATAAACATAGGTGTAGGTATTTTTTTTTATATGGTATCATTTCCTTTGTATGTATAACCAGAAGTGATATAGATAGATCATCTGATAGATCTTTTAGTTTTTAGCAGCCTATATACTATCCTTCATTGTGATTGTACCAATTTACATTCCTACCAACAATGTATAATAATTCCCTTCCTCTACATCCTTACCTACATTTACTTTTTTTTTCCTTTTGATAATAGCTGTTCTATTTGGGGTGAGTTATTTTCTCACTGTGGTTCTAATTTGCATTTCCCTGATGGTTGGTGGTGTTGGATATTTTTTCAAAAATATTTTGGCTATTTGAATTTAATATTTTGAGAAGTGTCTATTCATATCCTTTGCCCATGCTTTTAGTTATATTATTTTTGTTGGTGAATTTTTGAGAGTTCCTTTTTTTTTTTTCCTGGATAGTAATCATTTATCTGATGAATAGTTTGCAGGTTTTTTTTCCCCCCTTTATTATGTAGGTTGCTTCTGTACTATTTGATTGTTTCCTTAACCTGTGCAGAACTTTTTAGTTTACTATAATACCATCTATTTTTTTTTTCCTAAGCTTTTGGGATCTTATTAAAAAAAATTGTTTCCTTTTCCAGTTTTTTCAACCCATTTTCTTCTAGTAGTTTCAGATCTTACACTTAGGTCTTTGATCCATTTTGTGTTAGGGTCTGTAAACACGTCAAGATGGTGCCTGGCATTTTGCCAGAGGGAGTGGTTTGTGAAGTAACCCCAGCGAGCCATTAAGTGTGGAGATTCCTTATTGGTTGACTGCTGTATCTAGTTTATGTTAATTAAGATAAGCTGTGTGTAATGTATATATACCCCTCCTGTCCTACAATAAACAGCTCCCATTCCTGCTGTATCAATGTACACAAGGTCCTCGTCACCCCCCGGTTAGTTTGCTGCAGCCGACCGCGGCAATTTTGAATTGATTTTTTTTTAATAGGGAGAGAGATAGGAGTCAAGTTTCAGTCTTCTGCATCTCCTCAATATCTGATTTCCCCAGTACTATTTACTGAAGAAGCTATCTGCCTGTGATTGGCTGAAGTTTGGCTGTTTCTGATTGGCTGCCCTTGACTCTTACAAAATATATACTGTTTTGGTTAGGTAGAAAGTCAAAATGTGAAGAAAGCCTCAGGCTGAAAGCCTCCAGTTTATTTAGTTTAGCAGAATATATACTGGCAAGATAATTATTATCTCAGGAAAAAAAAAAAAACAAAGAAGTGTTGATTCATGGTACTGTCTTTCATATATCTATGACATTTTTTGCCACTAGTAACCTTGGTGAATTGTTGGTTAGTTCACAGTGAATAACTAGAAGTGACAATTTGAAATGAAATCATTCTACAAATTTGGGGGATAGTGGGAGAATAGGACAAACTAACATTTCTCATAATTTGCTAGGCATTAAAACAACATTATCATGTAATTACATAGTGTGTTGAAACTATAGGAAAGATGTATAAATATATTTGAGCACATAGTTTGAAACAATGTGTCATGGCTATAAGGAGACTAATGGAAAATAGTATAGCTTAGAGTTTTTTGATCATAACTCACTTATAAGATTAAATCATAGATACTTAGAAAACTGTTAAGCAATCTTTAGATTTATTATCATTTGAGAAAATTTTTATGTATATAAAATAGTTGCATTTTATACTTTAAATCAAAATAAAAGTTAAAGAAAATTGATGTGATTTACTCTAAAGATTATTGATTTTAGTAATATAGGTTTTACATTATATAGGAGAAAGAATAGAAGAAGGTATGGAAATTCTTAGAACTCCTTTTTAATTGAATTTTTTATTTGTGTGTTTTGGAGATTGGACCCAGGATTGCTTAACTACAGAGCCATATCCCCAGCCCTTTTATTTTTAATTTTGAGACAGGGTCTCCCTTAGTTGTTTAGGGCCTCATTAAATTGCTGAGGCTGGCTTTGTACTTTGGATCCTCCTGCCTCAGCCTCCTGAGCTGCTGGTATTACAGGCATGCACCACCAAACCTGGCTTTGATTTAGTTTTTTAAGAGACCAGATTGCACTTGTTTTAATGTAGCAAAATAAGTTTGACTTAAAATTAGGGTATCTGAAAGTGATTTTCCTTGTTTCATTTGTTGTTTATTTGGCTACCAGTTAGCATTCCGTTTAGTTCTCTTTAATCCCATTTTTGGAAGTCGACTTTCAAAGATGCGATTAAGAAGGACTTTGTTGCCTTTTTATATTATGTTTTTGTGATTAAAATATTAAAATGACTTTAGGGAAGATTTTGTACAACAGTATAAAGGAGAAGTAAATATCATCTCCAAATCATGTTTTAGTAGTCTTTACTATCTTCATTTACTAGGATGAATCAGGGTCTGAATTCTGGTAGATCTCAAATTCACTCATTGAAATGGTCAAGTTATCTGTTTTTGTAAAATTGAAGAGATTAATATACAGATTGCAGTCCTAAATTGATAGTTTCTTTTGTGAAACAATGTTAGGTGAACTGAAACATGGATCTTGATTGTTCATACATTTTATATATTTGATTCTCTTTCCTGATAACATGTTCACACCTGGTATTGCCAGACATTGAAGGCATTGTGAATGTCTTGGCATGATCTTTTGCTTTCAGAACTTTGTTTTTGAAGTCTAATGTAAGTAATTTCTACAATAAGAAGTATGCTTATAAAGAATATATGCACTGATTGCCAGAGTCCCATGAAACCCTATTATGGCAAAAGTGATGCTTGAGATAAGTCTTAAAGTCTGATTCTATGAAGTAAATAAGTATATTCCAAATAGAAGGAATATATGTTGACTGATGCACAGACAAGCATGGAATATTTGGGAACTATTGGCGGTTTGTAATGAGGCTGTTGAAATAAGGAGCCAGATGGTGAAGGATCTTGTAGTAAAAATAATAATCACTCTGTTTTTGCAATTTGAAGAATCACATGCATATCTGGAAGTTATTAAACATAGCCAATGATATATAAGGAATTTTATGACTATGTACCTTTCTCCACTACAGTGTCTTATTTAAGGGGATCCAAATTCTCATTTGCCTGATTGCTCTCACTTGGAAATACTTAGTAACAGTTGATAACATTCAGTACTTTTTTTCTTGCCAAGGTGATTAAAGAGGGGTATACTGAGGAGGATATACCCGTTAGCTTTGTGCTTTTCTTGTATCCTTTTTTAAACCTTTTTAAAATGCCACTCAATAAACTAGTTTTTTGTTCCCCGTGTTTCCCATTTGTTCTATTTTTAAATTATGAGTAAATGTCCAAAATTAGGTTAAAATATGTTTAATCATAGTCGTTAGTGAATGAGTTATTATTTTTTTTTAGCTTGATCATACTTATATGGTTTCTGGGTAATTTGAAATATGATTGTGATAATGCTAATGTGTCTCTTTTGGTTCATTAGATTAAAATCTGAATATAGAGAATAACTTTTAACAAATTTTGTTAAAATTTGTCTTTCAAAACAAAGTATCAGAATGTAATAATAATTTGCTTTGGATCATGGCATGTAATCCCAGATTGGAGGGTAACATGTCAACTTCATGTGTGATTTTTTTCCCCCTTTTTTTGTAATACTGGGAATTGAGTTTAGGCCCTCCTGCAGGATAGGCAGGTGCTCTACCACTGAGCCATATCCCCAACCTCTCACCAGTTCTTTTTATTTTGAGATAGGGTCTTTTGCCTGTGTTGGCCTCAAACTTGTGATCTTATTCCCTGAGCCTCCCAAGTAGCTGGGATTATACACATGTGCCACTGTACCCAGTGTCTGTGGGATTTTTAAAAGATACTTAGTTTTATGTAGTAACTCACTTGATCTTTTAATAGATTGCTTTAGAGAATGTCTGAGAATTATGTAGATTGCTGTGGATTTTTTTGATGACAGCCAGAATATAAATTAATAATTTGTTAGAAAATATACTGCTCATTTTATTTTCTTGATAATCCTTTGAAGATTTTCTAAACTCATTGTATCAAAGCATAATTTGAATGTATCTTTTTTGTTTTATATAATTTGTTTTTTCCTTTTTTAAAATTTGGAATTATCCTGCATTTAGATAAATGGGCAGAAAAACCTGTTTATCAGTGATTTTAGCTTTTTTAAAGGCAGTATTTGTAATCTGTATATATGGAGTATTTACTTTTTGCTATTTGTAGTAGCTGTATTCTCCAGCATTGCTGTTTCTTTCCTTTTTCCTTCTAGAATGACAACATTTTCTCCTTGTCTCTATCTGTCTACAACCTTTCTTAGAAAGTCTCACAAGCTCTGCTAAATAATAGTGGGCATGTTATTTCCTTCCTGGTCAGAGATAGTGGAATATGGAACACATGCCTAGTATAAGCTTCAACTATGAGAATTTGGAAGTGGGAATGGAGGACCTGGTTTGTTAGCCCTAACTCTTTGACTTGTTAGGTGTTATAAATAGGGGTGGAGGTCAATAATTTGGAGACAGGTAAACAATGAGCAACTAAAGTAAACTCTAATACCAGAAGTAATCCCTATCTCACACTTAATCTTTCATTTTTTTTCATTGTAATTGCATTGAAACCCTTATTAAGAATTTAATCTCTATATATAGATATATAGTGTTTCTATCTAACTCTTCATTCTATTGAATAGATTCTAAAATTTGTCAACATTTTCAATTTTTTTTCATGTAGTGCAATTAATTTTGGTACTAATTTTACTGAACAGCTCCCTTATTTTAACATTTTTAGTGAATCTTTAGGTTTTCTTGATTAATTTTATACAAATAATCATTATTCCTCTTTTCAATAGTTTGATCTCATTAATTTGATATCTTACTCATTTGCTTCATTGTTTCATGTTAACCACCTCTTTTCACACTTTGAAAGAAATCACATAAATAACGGTTTTGCTCTTAGAGTTTTTGTTCAATTCTTATAGAAGTTAGATGATTGGTGTTGAGAGTAAGCATTTGAAAATGCAGAGTCAATGAACTGACTCTTCAGTGATGTAAATTGAAATCTTCTAAAAGTGAAATTTCTAAAGTGTTTTCTCAATTGTATGCTTTGAAAAATTTCTTCATTAATGTCAAGGATGAAATATAGTATATAGTATTTTCCACACACACCTAAATAAAAAGGTTATATTTTCATAAGGAAGAACACTTATTGATATTAGAGCTCCCTAAAAAATACTTTGGAAAAGTTGTGTTCTAGAATTGCAACTGATATGCAAACCCAGCAGTGGATAAAACTGCTGATACCTGTGCCTAAGTTGAGGCTATGTGTTAGAGGTATAGTCAGTAGTAGAGTGCTTGTTGCTTATCATACGTTAGACCCTGGGTTTGAGCTCCAGCCCCCAAAACAAACACAAAAAACCCCCAAAAGTACAATAAATGGACTGTAGCAGCAGTTATTGTATTCATCATTGCTTTGCACTTACAGTTTTAAAAAGGACAATATTGTTTAAGAGCATCCTTCATGAAGTAATACACATCAATTTTATTAAACATGGACCTTTGAGTATGTGTCTAAAATTCTATGAGAAGTGGGAAGTACTAAGAAAGTACTTCTGCCTTTTACCGATATGTGATGCTTATTTGAGTAAAAACACTCATGCAAATATTTAAGTAGCAAGCTAAATTAGACACTTTTTTTTTCATTTTACACCCTTTTAACCTGAGAGAAAAAAACTGTCAATTGTTATTCAGATTTGGGTATTTGCAGACATTTTCTCTAAAATTAATGGAGTGATTCTGTCACTTCCAGTAAAACAACTATTTCTGGGCAGAGGTAAAATTTTCACTTGAAAGCTCAGATTAGAGCTTTGTAAAATTTCTATCTACCACTGTAAAATCTATTAAATTGTGGATCCTTATAAAAATCTAGACGATTAACCATTTTACACGATAGCTTTCAGTTTAACATTATGCCTTTACCTCCTTAGGAGTGGTTTTTGGTAAATGTTTCGTAATATTAATTTATTAACCATTAGAATTATAATTACTGAGCACTGTCTTTGTTTCCAACTACTATGCTAGATAAAGGAAATTTGGTAATGAAGAAAATGTATGTTTATTTTTCATGGACTTTCTAGTGGGGAAACAAAATGATGTCTGATTAAAGTAAGTACTAGGCAGGAAATCTAAATACTGAGAAAGAGTAGTAGGACTAAATAGATGAATTAGGAAGGCCTCTCCAGGGAAGAGACATTTAACCTGAGACCTGAGAGGTAAACAGCAGCCAACCATGAGAAGAACATTCAGGCAAGGGGAAGAGTATTCATAACGACATTATAAATGCAAGGAGAATTAGAACTCCATGGTATTATGGCATGGATTCAAGTACCTTTTAAAATTACCAACAGTTTATACTTTAATTCTAACCTTAACCCTAGGTAGGCAGTACAGAGCTCATTGTTGTACTGTAAATGTTTGGTAGTTTTAATAAAGATGTCCTGATAATTAGAATGCTGGATAACAGCTTTTATCATTTTTTAATACCTGTGTGAATGCATCATTGTATTATAGGCTTAATATTTATAGTATAACGAATTTTATGAAACTTACGCAAATCATATCTTTAGAGAAAAATTGAAGGTACTATATAAAGCATCAGTGTATGGTTCGTTTATCTCAATGGTTTTTGAAATGAGCAGGAAAATGTATTTTTTTTTTAAATGTTTGCCACAATGCTGGCTAGAACAGTGGTTCTTTTTTTTTTTTTTTTAAGAGAGAGAGAGAATTTTTTTTTAAATTTTTTTTTATTGGTTGTTCAAAACATTACAAAGCTCATGACATATCATCTTTCATACATTTGATTCAAGTGAGTTATGAACTCCCCTTTTTACCCCAAATACAAATTGCAGAATCACATCAGTTACACATTCACAATTTTTACATAATGCCATATTAGTGATTGTTGTATTCTGCTGCCTTTCCTATCCCCTACTATCCCCCCACCCCTCCCCTCCCATCTTCCCTCTCTACCTCATCTGCTGTTGTTCAGTTCTCTCCCTTGTTCCCCCCCCTCCCCTCACAACCTCTTATATGTAATTTTCGTGTTACATTGAGGGTCTCCTACCATTTCCATATGCTTTCCCTTCTCTCTCCTTTCTCTCCCCCACTCGTCTCTGTTTAATGTTAATATTTTCCTCATGCTCTTCCTCCCTGTTCTGTTCTTAGTTGCTCTCTTTATATCAA
>NW_026000142.1:2840420-2844705 GCF_001458135.2 Marmota marmota marmota
TCTGGTATCGCTATACCTCCCGATTCACACTTCCTGCTTAGAATTGCTTTTGCTATTCTGGGTCTTTTGTTTTTCCATATGAATTTCATGATTGCTTTCTCTATTTCTACCAGAAATGCCGTTGGGATTTTGATTGGCATCACATTAAACCTGTAGAGAACTTTGGGTAATATCACCATTTTGATGATGTTAGTTCTGCCTATCCATGAACAGGGTACATTTTTCCATCTTCTAAGATCTTCTTCTATCCGAGAGAGAGAATTTTAATATTTATTTATTAGTTTTCGGCGGACACAACATCTTTGTATGTGGTGCTGAGGATCGAACCTGGGCCGCACGCATGTCAGGCAAGCGCACTACCGCTTGAGCCACATCCCCAGCCCCAAGGAAAATGTATTTTTAAAATCACTTTTATGCCAGGCAGCAGTGGTACACTCTTGTAATCCCAGCAACTCAGGAGGCTGAGGCAGGAGCATTGCATATTCAAAGCCAGCCTCAACAACTTAGGGAGACCCTATAATAAAATAAAAAGGGCTGTGGATGTGACTCAGTGGTTAAGTTACTGTGGATTCAATTTCTGGTACCATAAAAATAAAATAAATTTACAATTATATATAATATTTATACATTATATATAATATGTAATATTAAGCTTCTAGGAATTTCTAGATGAATTTTATAAATAAGAATGTACTTATTTGCACTGACTTCTTATTTTTGACATTAAGGCATATTTCATTTGTATATGTCTAGTGACAAAGACATACAGAAATCATAATAGACAAGGAAAGAATATTTGAGAGTCATTCTTCTCTAACATTTACTTACTCTGTTTCCTTAGCCAAGAGCTTTCCAAGTTCTTGGTTTTATTCTTTTTTTTCCCCCCTTATGCTTTAAGTAGCTACTAGCACCTTTCTTGCTCAACGCTAGAGTCACAGATGAAGCCTGAGTTTGGTTTTACTGCAGTGGGCAGAGAAACCACGGGAACTTGACTACAGAGAAGCCCAGCTTCATGGTCACCCGAGAAATACACGTAATGGTAGCACCTGTATTATTTTCTATCCTGTTTGTATTTTATGGATCAATGTGATTTAAGTGTCTAGGGGTTGAGAAATAACATTTATTTTGCTATCTGTGCTGTAAAAATGGAGAATCTATCCTTACTGACTTGAAAATCATAAAACCTAGTCAAAAAAGAGCCAAGAAGTCAAATTTATTTCATCTCAACAATTCATTTTTTTCTAGAATATGAGTATTCTGTATTAATGACTTGAGAAGATGTATTTCAAATACCCAAAGTGTCTTTGACATTAGTTATTGTAATTTAGGTAACCTTTGGCTTTCTTGTGGAGGAGGGTGTTTTTGTTGTTTTTGCTCTGCAAGGAGGCCTGACATTTTAAATCAGTTCTCTAGGGAAAGTTTGATTAAATGCTGCAAATTTAAATTTATTGGTTCAGGGTTGCTAAGTAGAATCTTACAATAATTGAATAAAATTGGGAAAAAGGTATTTGTTTCTTTCTAGATCTAATAGTTGTCCTTCTGTTAGGGAGTTTACATTCAAGGGCTTCAAATAATTCATCAAATCTATGAAAACAATTACTACTATTATAGCTTTCTAGTGAATTGTGAGAAGGGCAACACATGCTTTAATCTTTTTTATTCTTTTAGGAAAATTGGCAATGAAATTATGTAATTTAAAAGAAAGATAGGTTTCTTTAGACAAATTCCGATTATATGTAGAAAATTTGGGGTAGCATTTTTAATGACCTAGTCCGAAATGTAACAAAATGTCAGGTTTTTAAATGGAACAGGTGGTACATAGAACTTGTCTTGAATTATATTCTCTACAGTTGATATTTTAAAAATGCCTTGTTTATAAAAGATTTAAAACCATTGGTTTTGTTGGGTTAGATACCTTTCCATGGTATTAAAAAATATCTGGAATAAATAACTTAAAGGAGGAAAGATTTATCTTGACTCATAGTTTCAGAGGTTTTTATCCTTGGTCAGCTGGCTTTATTGTTTGAGGGTCTGTGGTGAGGCAAAACACCATGGCACAAGGGCATGGCAGAGCAGAACAGCTCATATATGGCAGCTGGGTAACAGAGAGAGAGGAAGGATCTAGGGACAAGGTCAAGTTCCCAAGGGCATGCCCCCAGTGATCCATTTCCTTCAACTAGGTCCCCTTTCCTATAGTTTCTACTACCTTCTACAAGTCCATTCCAACTCTGAATCCATCAATGGACTAATCCATGGATGAGGTCAGAACCCTTATGATCTAGTCACTTCTCAAAAGCTCCACCTCTCAATATAAGCTACATTGGGAATCAGACATTCAACACATGTACCTTTGGGGGACATTCCAGATCCAAACCATAACAACTATTAAAAGGAGGTCTGTGAAAAAAATGTTTTTCTAAATATGAATTTGTGTGTGAAGCAACTATCCAAAACTTTTATTTACCCAGTTTGTCAGTTCGTATGTTGTGATTTCACAATTAAAATGTTTATTTTGGGGTGATTGCATTGCAGTTCTGTTTTCAAGAAACCAAGAAAAGCAAATACGAGATGTGATTTAAAAAATTGAAACTTGAGTTTTGTTGTTTCTTATGGTTAAATTAATTAATTTTACTTAGACAAATTAATTTGATCTCTGTTATTAGGACAAATCATGAAAAACCAGAGCTTCAACTTATTCATTTCAAAGTTTCTCCTATAGTTTCTCTTCTTCCAGCTTTCTCTTCCATTTAATTATGTTAGTCTTTATTATTTAAAAATTTAGAACAGCACAAAGGTAAAGGTGTTCAGGACAAAATGTGAAAGATCACCCACCCAAATTTTGTAGACATTCTTACAGCCTACTTTCACATAAGTATGCTATTACATATATAAATTTGCACATATTTTAAAACCCAAAAACGCATTGTATTTACGTAATATCCTGTAAGTTGATTTTCTAATTTGTTTTGGGAGCTTCTATCAATATATTCTTGATTTTACTCTTTTTAACTGTCACATACTATTCCATAATATAGATGTAAAAAAAATTGATCAAATTAACTATGATACATCTTTCTATATGGATAACTTTAAGATATGAATGGATCCAGTAGCTTTTCTTTCCTGATATTCCTTTTATTTATACCTGGAAGCTCAATTTTCTGAAATACATGAATTTATTTTCTATGACATTTTTGTTTTCTATATCTCTATCACTATCCCACATTCAAATCCTATTCTCTTTTTGCCATCTCTCTTCCTTATTGGCAACTGGAGAATTCATGGCACAGATTAGTTCTTTAAAAACAGTCTCAATTTTTGTGTGAAGTTGTATAAGGAATTTTATGCTTCTTTGATTCTAGCCTGTGAGGAAAATAGCACAAATCTAGCAACTTATATTATGAATACAAATGCTAATTTTATGGCACACAAACTGAACTAAATCGAGGTTCATTATGTGATAGAGTGATAATTCTGAAATCTTATTCTTTTACTGAGGAAATTCCCACAAAACCTATTTAAAATTATTTGGCTATGTCTTATATACATAAGGGAAAATGCTAGGGAATATAAGAAGAACTGCTGGTAAATTTCGACTTTCTTTATTAAAGAACCTTAATCTTAATATGTTTTCTAATGAACACTTTAAAAGTGGCAGAAGAAACAGTGAAATGGTTAATTGGAAATAGGAGAGAATGAAAATCAAAGAGGATTAATTAAGAACAAGATTAATTAAGAACCTGCTTATAGTGGAAAAAGCAGGTGATCATTATAACTTCATTATTCTATAATAGTTTTGAGATTATCTTTGCTCAATTGTGATACTAACTGGTTTATTCTTTGAACCCTGATGAATCCACACACACAAAATTTTTAGTTGTATTTTAGAAGTTGAGAGTATAAAGAATAGAACATATTTGAATCTGAAGAAACAGTTTGCTTTTTTCCTTTGCTAATTCACAAGAATAAAATTTTACTTTGAAGATGCTTTGTATTCCTTACTGAAACAAATAATTAAAAATTGTGATTTTAAGGTTGATAAAGCAGTATCATTAAAGAGTTACATGCATGTGGTTAGACAGGTGAAGGTTAGCTCTTCAGGACTTAGTAAGTTTTTTAGATGAGAAATTTCAAACCCATAGTTGGGATTTAGAAGTGATTGAAATAGTTTTAGATTAGTATTTATACATAGTTAATTCTATTGATTTTTTATTTTTTATTTTAATGTTCAGGTATGTGTGTGTGTGTGTGTGTATGTGTGTGTGTGTGTGTATATATATATATA
>NW_026000142.1:2847218-2865761 GCF_001458135.2 Marmota marmota marmota
TATATATATATATATATATATATATACTTTTAAAAAACTAATGGGAAAAATTTCAAACATATACACATGTTCAGTGAACACAATGAACCATTCATACATCACTTGACTTCAGTATTTATCGGTTCATGGCCAGTCTTCTTGTATCTGTACCCCTGTACCTTTTCTCTAGATTATCTATCTATCTATTCTAATCAGTTATACATGACAGCAGAATGCTCTTTGGTTCATTGTACACAAATGGAGTACAATTTTTCACTTCTCTGGTTGTACACAAAGTAGGGACACACCATTCATGCAATCATAAATGTACCTAGTGTAATGATGACCATCTCATTTCACCATCTTTCCTATCTCCATGTCCCGTTCCCTCCCTCCCCTTCCCTCTCCTTTGCTCTATCCAAAGTACCTCCACTTATATACCCCCTCCACCCTGCACAAATTATGGATTAACATCCACTTATCAAACATTTGGACTTTGGTTTTTTGGGATTGGCTTACTTTGCTTAGCATGATGGTCTTAATTCATCCATTTACCTGAAAATGCCATAATTTTATTCTCTTATTGCTGAGTAATATTCCATTATGTATATATACCACTCCAGATTATTTTAAAGCAAATCAGAAACATAATTTTATTTACAGATGCTTCAGTATCTATCCCTAACAAGAGACTCTTTTAAAAAGTTAACTATAATACCATTACAAGTCAAATATCCCTTATGTGAAATACTTGGGCCCAGAAGTGTTTTAATTTTTTTTCTCATGTTTGGTTTGCATAGACTTTGCTGGTTGAGCATCCCTAACTTGAATTTTAAAATGCTCTAAGACCTGAAACTTTTGAGCATTTTGGGTTTTCAGGTTAGGGATGCTTAGTATGTATTAGGACTTCAAAATTAATTTCTTTTGTTTTTGGCAGTACTGGGGATTGAACCCAGAATCTTGCCACCTCTAAGGCAAGTTCTCTTCCATTGAGCTGCAAACTTAGCCTAATAATAATTCTTAAAGTTTTTGATTGAATAAAAATTAAATTGATACATTGTAATTCATTGAACTCTCGAAATTAACATTGATACATTACTTTAAACTAGAAAATATATTTAGTTTCGACAGTTTTGCACTATGCTCTTTTGCTGTTCCAAGTTAATTCAGTATCCCATATCATGTTTAGTAGTCAAATTGCCTGTTTGCTCTAAACTGAGAAAGTTACTTAAACCACAAAGGTGATACACCCTCTTCATTGCCTAATGATCAGGGGCTTATGATGGCAATAAAACTTACTAATGGTGATATTTACCTTGATCATCTGATTGAGGTGTAGCCTTTAGTTTTTTTCATTGTAATATTGCTATTTTTCCTTTATTACTTATATAGTTTTAAAAATTTCCTTTGAAACTTAGTTTTCCATAATCTGAATTTTGCTGGTTGCACTCCCACAGTTGTGTATAGTACTTTAATAGGAAATACAGAAGGCAGAATAATTAACGGAGTAGATGCTCACTAGGTGCAGGTTTATTTTTGGTATAGGTAAAATATACTTCACTCAGGAGTCACATAATATCTGGTTGTTTCTCCTTTTATGTTATTCATTGAAACGGTTTAGTTTTATTAATTACAAATGCTAAAAAAACAACTTTTATTCTTAAAATCTATACAACAGAAATTAGTTTGCTAATGATTTTTCCAAATAAAATTTAAACTGATAATTTAAGTAATCATTTTCCTAAATAATTTAACTATTAAACTGACAGTTTTTGTCTTTTATGTACGTTAAATCACATTCTGATAGATTCAAGCAGTTTGACTCCATCTGGAGCATGCGTAGTTTAGGAGATAACCAGAGATTTTTGCAGAGTTTATTTGCAGAATTTAAGGCTCCCTTTAAGTAGCTTTCTTCCCTGGCCCCCCCCCCCCTTTTATTGGTTGTTTTTAGTTATACAGGACAGTAGAATCCATTTTGATGTAATCATAAAAGCATGGAATATATCGTATTCTAGTTCACGCTCCAATACCTCTCCTTCACCTTCTCTTTCCCTACCTCCTGCTCCCTTTCCTCTATTGATCTTTCTGCCATTTACCCATAGTTGCATTTTCGGTTTTCATTTTCCAACTGCTGTGGGTATTCCAAACTGTCCTCTGATTGCTCCTTAGTGACACTGCAGGCCACTATCCAAGTTCTAGTCTCCTCTCAGCACCAAATGGGATCTTTCTTCAGACAAAAACACAAAAATGAGAATCTAACCTAATGTCCTCTGCTGTCCTTCAAAGAGTTGATTCCTTTCTAATTTCTGTTCAACTTGTGTCTTTGTATTATTGGTTTATTGGTTTTTTAATTATTGGTTTTGATTTGTGTTTCCTTGATTACAAATAATGTTGGATATCTGAAAAAATATTTATGGTAGTTCTTTGCCATTTGTAATTGGGTTATCTTGTTGATAAGTTTTATATTCAGAATACATAAACAATTGTAACTTAAGAAATATACAATTTGAAAATTACATTTTCATTCTTTGTTGTTTTACATTGATATCTTTGCACAAAATTTTTTAATTTTGATGACAAACACTTTATTTATTGTTATGTTGCTCAGACTTTGTCATTTGTTAGAATCAGTTGCCAAATCAAACATCACAAATATTTACCAGTACTATTTTTCCTAGAAGTTTTATAATTTTACCTCATATTTAGGCCTTTGATCCATTTTGACTTAATTTTTTATATGGGGGAAAGAATTCAACTTTATTCACCCTTTTGCATGAGGAAATGCAATTTTTCTGTTACCACTTGTTAAAGAGACTGCATTTCCCCTGTTAAGTAGCCTTGACACCCTTGTTAAAAATTAATGGAGCTATATATTTTATAGGTTTATTTCTGGATTCTTGGCTCAATTCTCTTGCTGTTTGTTGTATGTCTATCCTAATGCCCATTCCACACTGTTTTGAAATTTCGAAGTGTGACTCTTCCAATTTTGTTTTTGTTAAAGATTGTTTTGTCTAGCCCTTTTATATTTGTGAATTTGAGAATTGACCTTATTTCTATAAATGAATAACTTAAGTTTGCTTTTCTAAGATTCATCCTTGTTGATATGAAGATATTTATTTCAGTTGCTGTTACTTCTTGGTAGTCCATTATTTGAGTAAACTTCAGGGTATGTGTCCTTTGTCCTCTTGAAGTGTGGATAGATTATTAAAGCAAAATACTAAAAACAAACAATGCTCCATTGAACATTTTTATGCATGGCACTTGTTCACAAATTTGAAAACCGCTTTAGTATAGTTCTCAAATCAGGGGTGATTTTGCCTGCCAAGGAACATTGGCAATGTTTGGGGCCTTTCTCATGATAAAGATAAGGGGAGGGATGCTACTGTCATCTAGTGGTTAGAGAACAAGAGATCCTGTGAAATACAGTATGAAAGAAAAAGCTCCCACCCACTCCACAACAAAGAATATCCAAATTATCCAAAAATCTTAGTAGTGCCAAGATTAAGACATGCTGCTCTGAAGCATATACTTGGAAGAGGAAATGGTAAACCTTATGGTATATACAATATTGTTATTTTATGAAGTGGATTTCTGGAAAGCATGAAGAAATTATGACTTTCCATACAAGCAAAAGTTTGGAATTAGAATTAAAACTGCTTCAATGACACTAGCAATCTAGTGTTTGTAAACAATTTAGATGTCTTAAACCAGACTGGGTAGTAGCATTATTCAGAATAAACTCAGCATATGCATATAATCTTTAACCTAATGAAATAAATGGGTACTTCCTGCTCGATTAAAAGGTTAATTTTGAGCGAGTGTCTGTTTCAAACGAGTTACTGAAAACAATGGTAGTTGGAATATTAGGTTGAATATGTTAAGACCAAAATGACAACATGAAAAATACAGATTTCTTTTCCTGACATAGATGATTGTTAAATATTGAAGGCTGAAAGGATAAAAAGTTTCTTTCTCTAACATTTTAAATCTTTAATTGAAGGTAGGTAAATAGACAATTTGGGGACCTACTTTTAAGCCTATAAGATTCATGGACCCTGTTTGAAATTCTCATGAAAGCTATGGTCCCAGAAGTATGTGCATACTTGTGTATCTACAGTTTACGGTTTTGGCTGGTACATGCATGCTTCTAATGCCCCTCCATGGGATCTCATCCAACACACACGCACCATTAATTTATAACTGAAGAATTTTTCTAAAAGCCTGTGCTGAAAATAAGCTATATTTGAAATTATCACTGAATAATAAAGCTATGACTATATTGTTTATATCTTCTTAGGCAAATGCAGAAAATTTAGTGATGGAGAAAAATAGGTAACTTGGAATTGGAATTCATTAAGTCCTCCATGATTAAATAAGTGAACATCAATCATTTTTCTTTTTCTTCTTCTTAGGTGTATGCATCAGTGTTATGGGAACAAGCTAATGAATACAGACAAAATTCAACTGAAAGAGCATGTTTTGGCACCTCCCTCCCAGAAGAAAAACTTAATGACTTTCGTGATGAGCAAATTGGACAATTACAGGAACTGATGCGAGAAACTACTAAACCCAACAGGCAATTTAGTATCACGGAGTCTACAAAACCAAAATTTTAGTAAATACAGTAAAGTTTGACAAAATATAAAATTTAGAACCTTTTAACTATCATTGGTTTTTTAAAGTTATTATTTCATCCTTACGTATTATTTTGTTTTTGGTTTTTATGAATGCAGTATGTGGACCAGGATCACCAGAAGACAACTGGAAAACTTTAGGACATTGTTGGAATAGCAGTATTTACTGAATGGAATTTGATTTTGTGCATTAAATAAGGAAGCCTCCAAAATGAAATATTGAGAATTTTTTGTATACAAGTTTGTTTTAAATGCTGATGTTCAAGCATTAGAGATTTTCTTTTGCTACATCAGTTAAGTATATCATAATGACAAATGTAGAATTTCAACAAGTTTATTAGATTGTCATTCTGAAAGTATCATTTCCACTTTAATAATTGCATACATGATTATTCTGCATGTCTCCTTCTGACTCATTGTTTATTCACAATGAAATGTTAAAGAGAAGCTTTAATATTCAGTATTATTGTTTGCATAGTAGATTGTACAAAGTATAATAATGTTTCTACAGTATTTATAACAAATGACCCTTCAAATAATTTTTAGTTACTTTGAGAGTCTCATTTATTGCCTAATGTTTGGGGAGTATAAAAACACAAATTTTTCTCATAGTTAGATTGATTTATAAATTTTTAAAAGGACACATTAAAATCTTGCATATGCCAAGATCATTTGATATACAGGGGATCAGTAGTTATCAAAGACAAAAAGTCTACTCCCATGCCATGGATTTGCTCAAAAGAATGGTGTGGTGATATTATGCAAATTTAGCTTCTAGGCCTCAGAGCCTGGCATAGCTCCACTGGAACTATTGGAAACCTGTCCAACTGCCATGTTAAGCCTGAGCTGACCCTCCAGAGTATCAGATTAGGTTTTGGGAAACATTGTAAACTACATTACCTAAAGCAATCCTGGATCAGCTGGCTTTCAGCCAACAGCAAACACGTGAGTGAACCCAGATAAACTTAGGTTTATAAGGAATTTTAAAGGACATTGGAAATTTTCTAATATTGATAATTGAGAATATGTAGAAATTTTACAAAATGCTAGATTTCTTTTTTAGTAAGGTGGCAGACTATGTTCATCTGAGCAGTGCTAAAACTAAAAACTTTCAGGTAAAATAGAAAAAGCATTTTTAGATGCATCTGGGAGTTGGCAGTGTTCTAAAAGATTAAGTAATCCCAAGGCTAGTATTACTAAATGAAACTGCTGCAACCCTTTTGCCCTGAGGTTGAATTTCAGATTTGGTTTTGATTGTCCTTAGGAAAACTGTGAGCAAAAAAACAGAACTTAGAGTCCAGTTGAAGTAGATTCATAAAATACATTTTTCCCACAAAGCCAGGACCCTAAGGAATACCATCAGAGAACGCCAAAAGCAAACCTGCTGTAGTACTTGTGCAGAGTTTCAGAGCATCCCAAATCAAGTCATCTATGTACTCAAACAACAAGTTATGAATCCATATAAAATGGTCCCAGAATAAGTACCTGAAAGATTTAAACAAATTTTTGGAGGATACTGAGATCACAGTTTCCTCAAGTTTAAATAAACTCCACAAGGAAAATTAGCACAGCAACTAAGGCAATAGAGATAGGCCACCAGAAAACTCAGAAATTAGAACATGTTTTATAATTGTTACGGTTTAAATATTAGGTGTCCCTCAAAAGCTCTGTGAAATGATGCAAAAAAGCTTAGAGGTAAAATGATTGGGTTATGAGAATCTTAACCTAATCTGTGCATTAATCCCCTGATAAGGATTAACTGGATGGTAACTGTAAACAGGTACTGTGTGGCTCAAGGAGGTGAGTCCCTAGGGGCGTATCTTTGAGTACATATTTTGTCTGTGGTGAGGAGAGTCTCTGTCTGCTTCCTGGTGATGTTCCCAGCTGCATTCCTCTACCATACCCTTCTTTCATGATGTTCTGCCTCACCTTACACCCCAAAGAATGGAGTCAGCTGTTAATGGACTAGGACTTCTGAAACCCTGAGCCCCCAAATAAACTTTCTTCCTCTAATTGTTCTTGTCCAGTCTTTTGGTCACAGCTGCAAAAAAAGCTGACTAAAACAATATTACACATGTGCTAAGAAGAAAGATTGTTTAGAAGGTCTCCAGGAAACAGGGCATTTACTATAAAAGATGACTATCATATTTGAGAAAAGAAAAAACAACTTTTCCAAGTGGAAAATAGAATAACTAAAAAAATAAACTTCAATGAACAGGTTTAACAGATTAAATGGAATTGAAAAGAGAATTAGTGACTGTAATGGACAGAAGAAATTGTGCAGGATGCTGAGTAGAAAAGCAGCTTGAAAATGTGAGAATACAGGAAAAAGAATAAAAATCAAATGTATAACTAATAGTCTCAAATAGGTAATGGGGACAGAAGCAATATTTGAAGAATTAATTGCTGAGAAACTTTCAAATAAAAAACACCAGTCCACAGATTTATCCTCAGCAGAATAGATATGAAGTCCTCACTTACACACATCATAGTAAAAGATAGAATGCCAAAGACAAAAACTGGTTAAAGTAGCCAAAATAGAAGTCACAATTAACCTTCAAAGGAAATCACCTAGAGCAGGACAAGTCCCTAGTAGTCTTGGTGACCCAGCTCTTCCCAGCTTTCTTGTTGGTAGTTCCTTAGGAAAAAAAAAATGTGCTCAGAATATGCTGGTAATGCAAGATCATGAGATAAAGAGGGAATGTCTAGAACACCGTGATTTGTGTTTCTATCCCTCTTAAACTGGCATGACCTTCAACACTATAACTCGGCATATGAGGTTACCACCAGGATGTAAAACCCAAGTGGAGTGCCTTCCAGGGACCCTCAGTTACAGTGTAGTTGGGGCATATGCAGATGAGACTCCTGGCCTGGACAGCTTTCCGGACCCTTGGAGGAAAGGCTTGTCATGAATCCTAGGCTATTGTTGTCCTTGCTGCCTATCTCTAAGTAACAGACATACTTCATGTGATGTGTGAATGTTCTGTCTCATCACTTTTAGAAATAGAAATTGTGGACTGGGGTTGTGGCTCAGTGGTAGAGTGCTTGTCTAGCACGTGCGGGGCCCTGGGTTCGATCCTCAGCACCACATACAATAAATAAAATAAAGGCATTGTGCCCGACTACAACTAAAAAATAAATATTGAAAAAAAAAGAAATAATAGAAATTGTAGTGCAAGATGCAGAGGGCTGAAGTGGTAACCAGTACACAATGAATCTTCCGTACAGTTAGATCTTTAACTGACTTCTAAGGATCAATAATGGAAACCAGAAACCAGTTGTATGACTAAGAGAAAAATAACTTCCAACTTAAAATTCTATACCTCAAAAATATATTTCAGGAACGATGGTTGAATAAAGTCAGTTTTGGACAACAAAATGAGCAAGTTTGCCACCTAAGTATTCTTAAATTCTGAAAGATGTGCTTTATATAGTAGGAAGGTGATTGAAGATGGACTAAAAGACCGAAGGTTGTGAATAATGGATGAATCTTAAAAAAGCATTTGCTATATGAAACAATAATGCCGTTTCATGGAGTTCAAAATTATATTTAAAATACCTTTCAACTGAAATATATAAGTTGATAGGGTAGTGACTGGAATAAGTCCTCTAAATTTGTATGGTCTGAGAGAATAAAGGTATTGGTTAGCTTTAACATTAAGTATAAATATGATTTCTAGTATAACCACTTAAAATGATGGTTACACAGAAATTAGTATATCGTTTCTGAGGTAATAGAAGGTAAAAATAGGAAAATAATCATAAAATAGAAAAAGAAGCATAGAAGGGGCAGGAATAGGGGAAAAAAACAGGTGGTAGATAGTGGTTTGCCTCTTCTGAAACTGTTGGGACTTTCATCCCTGCTCTGAGTTATTAAGAGAGAGTGGAAAACAATCTGACTATAGTGTTTAAAGGAGAGGTCTTTGGGAGGTGACTTGGACTTTTCTGGCTTGAGACTGTTCTCACAAGGCCATCACTGTATGCAGCCCCATCCTTTGACCAGAATTGAGCCAAAGTAAACCTCTATAACTTAACCAATCTGTGATATATTATTATAGTAGTACTAAATAGTCTTAGGGATGTAACCCAGTAATTACAAGAAATGTAAATGGACTAAGTTATTTTGTTAAACACAAATTGTTACCTAGTTAAAACATGAAATCAATTATATGCCATTATAAAAGATGACACCTAAAGAACAATACATAGAAAGTTTTAAAGTAAAATGATGATTAAAGTTATACAAACCAAAAGAAAGTCAATATAGATAATATTAGCATCTGAAAAAAATGTTAAAGCAGAAACATTGCTAGGGATAAAAAGAATCAGTTCATATAATGAAAGGTTCAATTTATTAGGAAGAGAATGCTAAATTGGCATTTACCTGTAAGTAAATGGTTAAGCAGCCCCATATTTGGAGAAATTAACATGATTCTAAATAACGCATGAATGAAAGAAGAAACTCTAGTGGACTCTGGAATATAAGTACAACTAGACAGTGATGAAAATGCATAATGAAATTATGGGTTGCATCGAAAAGAGCCCTTGAATGAAGTTGATAGACTTCAGTGAGTCTAGCAGAAGCAAAGAAAGGTTGAATATTACTGAGAAGAGCTATCTTAATAAAAGAATACCACAATATGTTCAAAGAAAATAGAAGGAAATAAAAATTAGAGCAGAAAAGTTTTAAAAATCAAAGTTTATTATTTGAAAAAGATTCAGAGACCTCCCAGCAAAGTTAATCAAGAAAAACCAGGTACACATAACCTCTAAAGAACAAAATAGGACAAAAATTTCTGTTGTATCATTAAATAGATATATGAACAACTTAAAGCCAATAAATGTATAACCTGTGGAAGAAATGGACAACTTTTTTTAATTTTTTTTTTTTTGGTACCAGGGATTGAACTTGGGGACACTCGACTACTGAGCCACATCCCTCACCCTATTTTGTATTTTATTTAGAGACAGGGTCTCACTGAGTTGCTTAGCTCCTCGGCATTGCTGAGGCTGGATGTGAACTCTCATCCTTCTATTACCTCAGTTCTCCTGCCTCAGCCTCCTAAATCACTGGGATTACAGGCGTGTACTACTGAGCCCGGCAAAATGGACAAATTTTTTGGAAGAGGAAGCTGACAAAAATAATCAAAAGAATGTTTCAGTAGCCATGAAATTATTGAATCAATGGTTTAAAATATTCCCAGAAAGAAAATTTCAAGCCTAAATAACACCTTTGATGAGTACTGCCAAATAGTATGAAGTACATAATTCCAAACTTAAGCCTTTCCAGATAGAAAAAGAGGGATACTCCCTAATCCATTTTTATGAGACCAACAAATACCTATAAAATGAAGTGGAAAAGGAAAATTACTGACCAATTTTACTTAGGAACATAGATATAAAATCCTAAACTTAATATTAGTAAGGCAAATCCAGCAAATGATGATTCATTGTGATCTGGTCATGTTTATGCCAGGAATCCAAAGTTCTTTTACTTTAGAAAATAAATTACTATCGTCTACCACATAATCAAATTAAAGGAGATTTAGTAGTGATCATCTCAAGAGGTGAAGAAAAAGTGTTTGCTAAACATTCAATATCTATTCATGATAAAAATGCTCTTGAACTAGGTATGAAGGGTACTTCAGTCTAATTAGAGGATTTCTACCAAACACGTGCAGCAAACATGAATTGTTGAAAGCTTTCTCTTTGAGACTGGGAAAAAGGAAAGGATGTCTGTCAGTACTTCTTTGAGTCAAAACTGATATTCTAAAATAATATTATTGTATATGTGGAAGATATAAAAGAGCCTACAAACTATGAGAATAAGAATTTAATAGTTTTCTAGATGCAAACATTGCTACACAAAATTAAAATCAGTTGTGCGCCTGCATAATGGTAACAGCATGAAAATTTTCAAAGATATTTTGTCAACAAATATTAAATACTTACAAACCAGTTTACTAAAAGATGTTCAAAATTCTCAGAAGGAAGTTGTAAAATTTTACTTTCAGAATGCTAAAGAAACTTAAAGGCACTTTATGTTCAAAGATTGAAAGACTTAATATTGTAAAGGTCTGTCATTGCAATACAATGTTCATCAAAATTCCAAATATTTTTTTTAATTGACAAGCATTTTTTAGTATGCAGTGCCAAGAGTCAAGAGTAACCAAGGCATTTTTAAGAACAACATTTTGAAAGATCTTACCATACCAGACATCCAAATAGTATCGCTTTAGTTAGTAAAATAGTGTGGCATTTCATCACACAGGGACTTGATTTCTGGCAGTCATGTGTTACACTCCATGGAGCAAGGACTGCTTGTCAGTAAATGGTTCTGGTTCCTTGACAGTTGACTTTTTTTTTAAGGGAAAAAAAAAGAAAGAAAACTTTGGTGTTTAGAATTGTTTGGTTTCCGTTTTTATTTTTAATTTTTTAGATGTTGATATGCCTTTATTTTATTCATTTATTTTTATGTGGTGCTGAGAATTGAACCCAGTGCCTCACACATGCTAGGCAAGCACTCTACCACTGAGCCACAACCCCAGACCCATAGAATTGTGGTTTCTTAAAGATAAAAATATGAAAGGCAAATTTTTTTATATCATTATTTTATTTATTTGTTTTTTAGTTAGTGCTGAGGATCAAACCCAGGTCCTTTCACATTCAAGGCAAGCACTCTACCGCTGAGCCACAACCCCAGCCCCCCCGAAAGGCAAAATTATAACCCTTCAAGAAAATAAGATAAGGAATATCTTCAAAATATTGGAGTAGGAAGGGACTTTAGACAAAATAAAACTACATATATAGAAAAAAAAAGGTATGAATACAGTAACATGGTACTTCTTTCGTCAAAAGCAGTTAAGTTTGCAAAAGAATACAAACATAAGCCTCTGAGTATAAAGAGTTGCAATACATACAATGGCCCATGGGCATAGTATACAGAATGTCTGAGGAACTTCTATCTACCATTAAAATTCAATAGAAAATTAGCAAAAATCTTGAATAAAAAATTTGCAAATAAGGAAATTCATGTGGTCAGTAAATAGAAAAAGTATCTTTGGCCTCAATTGAAATAAACGTATGCAAATATAAATCATAACTTTTTTTGGAAAAGTTTGACATTCCTTAGTAAATTTAAAGATGCTTATACTGAATATTATTATGGTATTAATGCATTAATACTATTTCATTATTGTGTTTGAGTACAGATACTGCTGTCAAGTTCATGGATTTGAGTTCTGACCTTTCACGTGGGACTTGATATATAAAAAGTAAAGTTTTATCTTGGTTTTCCTCTCCCTCAAGAACCAGTTTTTGCCCTTCTAGTGTTGGTAAGATTAATTAATTAATCCATGTGAAATATTCAGAACAGTACTTAGAACATAATAAATACTATAAAGCGTTCAGTATCATTGTTATTAATATTACTTTGCAACCCACAAAACCAGTCCTACACAATCTTGTGCAGGTGTGGAGAACATTCTGTACAAGAAGGTTCATATAAGAATTATTTTAGCAACTCTACACCATAAGCAATACTAATATTTCTCAACAGGAGATAAAGTTGTGGTATGGTCATATAGCAATGAGTCTTAATGAACTATTAGTTTCATAAATACAATACTGACTGGAAGATGCTAAATATAAATACAGTAAATGAATTCATTTGTACCAAGTAGGACATCAGGCAAAAAAAAAAATAAAAAAACTTGTGAGCAATGCAGATATTAGTGGTAAAACTATAAAGAAAGGTAAATGACAGTCACAAAAATTAGAAGAGTGGTTAACTCCAGAGGGGTGAGCAAGGTTGTGACTGGAAATGGGTGCATGGAATCTTCTGGGGTCCTGGGTGGGAATGTTTTATATTTGGGTGATATTTATGTGTGTCATTCTTCAAATTATATGTGCAACTAACTCGTTTGACCTACATTTTAAGCTAGTAAAAATTTGTGGAGTGGGAAAGAATTTGTTTAAAATAAGGGCATGGACAGAGAGAGTGTAATCTCTAAATGGATTATGCATAGGGCTTTTGGGAGACCATCAGAATGGGTCTGATAGGGAACTACTGCTACCACCCAGTGTGAGGTACTCTGCAGTTTATTAAAGAGGAGTGGTCCAACATTGGATACATTAGATTTAAGTACCAGGCACCGAATCTTAAAGATTCTATATAGCCTAGGGCCTAGGCATTTTTAGTTTAAAAAAGCTTTCTAGGAAATTCTGAGGAGTTTTTAGGCTTGAATTCTACTGTTGTATTAAAAAATAAAACAAAACAAAAAAACACTAACCAAAACCTTGACTGAATAAAACTAATAAAGTAGAAATTATTTTATTTCAAGTAAGGAGAAACTACAAGATTTTTTTTTCATTTACCATAATTAATTATCTTCTTTAAAAACATAATCCAACACCCCAATTTTGAAATTATTCATAAGCTTGTTTAATATACAATTTGTAGAAATTTGTCTATTTTAAGAGGGAAAACAATTATGTTTACTTTTATTTTTAAAAATAAGATAAACAAGCACAAAACTATTTTCTAGCCTTTGGCACTGTTTTATGTTGTTGTGTTTCGAAAACCTTTCTTCAGTGAACAACTCTTAAGGATTGTTTGCATTTTCCCTTTGGTACCTAATTGATTCTTTTGGTGGAAGACCTGATAAAGGAAATACTCAAAGACCTTTTTAATATAATTAGATTCTCATAAAAGTATTGAATTAAAGAGGCTGATAAGTTCATCTAGGCTAACCACATTTTTCACCTACCCCCTCATCTGTCTCAAGATCTGTGAATTTGGAACACAGATTCACTTACTCCAACTGATTTTATGTTTGGACATCTCTAAAACTGACCTATAGAAACATGCAGAAATACTGAGACGAATTGGCAGTTATGGGCTTTAGGAAGTGTTTTAATTTTATATAAATTATAACATTAACTTGTGCTGTTTTAGCAAAGAAACAATAGCATTCAACCTGAAATAGTATACCCGTTTCAGGTTTTTCAATTAGTGCAAAAGCTGAAAGGGGCTGAATGTTGAATAATTGTTGCTAAGCAACTTTAAGAAAATAACTATCTGCAGAGTAATGGCATATCCAGTGGATGCTGACACTCAAATTACATAACTGGAAGGAGAATTAAGCACTAGGCCACAAGAATAGTAAAACTTTACAAGTTCATTATGATATACATTTTACATGTAAGATAAGCTCATGCAAAAGCAATTTGATTTAAAAAGTATGACTAAAAAGATTATGGGTAAAAATGTCTGAACTGGTTTTGAACTAATTGATATTTTATTTTTAATATATTTTTTGTTAGTTGTAGTTGGACACAATACCATTATTTTATTTATATATTTTTATGTGTTGCCGAGGATCGAACCCAGCGCCTTGCATGTGCTAGGCAAGCACTCTACCGCTAAGCCATGACCCCAGCCCCAAATTAATTGATATTTTAAACCTACTTTTCTAGAACGGAAAAAAAAAAATGTTTGATCGATCTCAAAGCTTAGCCTTCTGACATGTGAGGGGGTACCTTCTGTCTTCTGTAGTCCAAAGAGACATCTCACATTATTTTAACTGCTTCCCAATCTCAGTTTTCTTATCAAAAATACATGTTCCATCAGGGCAGGAATTTTTGTTCACTATTGTTTCATCATTATTTGTAATAGTGCCAAGCACATCATAGGAACTCAATAAATATTTGAATAAAATAATGTCTGAAAACAGTGTATCAGGGTTCATTCTAGAGACAAAACTGATTAATTGGAATGAGAAAAGTTTAATATAAAAGTAGTACTTAATATGGGGAGTAACTATAAAGATGTAAAGAGATATTTTTTGGGCGGGGGGGGGTTACTGGGGATTGAACCCAGAGGTGCTTTACCCTTTATATTTTTTGAGTCCCACCCATTGCTGAGGCTGGCCTTGAACTTGCGATTCCCTGCCTCAACCTCCCAAAGCCCTGAGGTTATAGATGTGTGCCACCATATCCAGATAAAGGATATACAAGGAGATAGTTCTGAGAGAGTACCCAAGGATGAACAAAGTTGGAAGGAAAGGTGCTTCTCAAGGCTGAGATTCAGAGCTCTGGAGGAGGTTGGTGTGGTAGCTGTAGCCTATTGGATAGCAGAGACATTTGTCCTGTTGTCCAGGCTGCTGCTCTTCTCCCTGCTGAGAAGGCAGGAAGCTGCTCTCTGGTAGATACAGTGATACTAGCAGATAGGCTTACAGAGGAAGTTGGGCTCTTGGTATCCTGCTTACTGATAAGCAGACAAGTGTTTGCAGTGTGCACATCTGGAGTGCCTTAAGAAACAGTCTTGTGTAGTATAGCCAGGCTGAGACTGGTGGCAAAGTATTTGAACCGTGGTCTCTATAGTATTGAACCTCAGGAAATGAGTGGTTTCAATATATGGTATCCATATCTGGAGGGACACAAGAAGTGTCTTGGGGGTGCAGACAAAGAAGTGAGCATTGGGACATGGGTAGGGTACTATGAAACTTGGGATGATCAGTGTCCATATCATGAGGGACATATGAGGTGGTCCTAGTTCAGGCCAGGCTACAAGCATATCAAGAGATTATATATCCTGGGCTGGGATGCGGCTCAGGTGGTAGCGCGTTCGCCTGGCATATGCGGGACACTGGGTTCAATCCTCAACACCACATAAAAATAAAATAAAGATATTGTGTCCACCTAAAACTAAAAATAAATAAATAAGATTTTAAAAATCCTAATTGTGTAACTAGGGCAGAGTATCACTGGATGTTCCCACACAGGTACTGCTGCCCACTGGGCAGCAAGAGCAAAGAATAAACCAAGATGGCAGTATACTGGAATCAGAGAAATACTTGTTTTTACAATGATCCTCCAGCACTTCATGGACAGAGCTTAATCTTGTGCTCACTGCAAAAGTGAAACATTGAAGTCTCCATAATAATAGCTAGTGATGGAGAATGAGTGTAGAGAAGAGGCAACAAACTGATATCTAGCACATATAGCTAATAGAACACTTACATACACCAGGCACCAGGATTCCTATAGATTATTACAAAGATTATATATAATAGTTACCAATTCACTACATAGATTATTTTAAATAGGTATTTAAACTTCCCAGAGTTGGGTTGCTATTACTTCATCTTATAAATGAATGATATGAAGCTTAGAACAATGAAATAACTGGTTAGAGGTCCAGGAGTTAGGATTTCAACCCTTTTAGTTGGTGTGGCATTTATGGCTTCAACCCTGATACCATTATACTTTCTCTCAAAGGAAAATATAATAGAATTGGTAAAGATGATCTGCTGGATTAGCACCTATTGGTTGTGTTCTCATCAAGTGGCCCTTTAGATTTTTGCTTTCCAGTGGTCTTATCCACTCAGAGGTGCTGATGTTGTTCATGGCCTCCTCACCATTCCTTTCAGTACATCTGTACCAAATCTTCATAGGGTACCTCTTGCCTGCCACCTAGTAATGATCCAACAAATAGGGTAGTCTGCGCTAGAGTTCTTTGGGCAGGGAGACATGGCAGACTTGATAGTGAACATTAGGTAATGGCAAGTCTTCCTAAAGAAGATTATGAGGTTAATTTCCTAAGGTCCTGATATCACATAGGCTCTAAATCTGGAAAGAGATGATATCAGCATTCCATGTAGGAATGAAGAGAAATATATCTGTTTACTCAAGGAATTACACCAAATACCCCCACATTGTGTTCTTAGGATTTTGTTCATAGACCTCTTGTCACTCTATTCCCTTTCTGGGTACTCCATCAGCAACTTTGGCTCCCTGTACTATGTAGTTTGATGATCCCCAGGTCTCCTCCTTGTGAGCTCCATAACCTATGAAACTAACCATCCACTAGAACCCAAGACCACAGCTCAAACCTCAGTTCAATCGGTTGCCCTAAAACTGATCACCCTCCAGAGTATGTCTGCTCTTTATGAATTGAATCACCAAGCTATAATTACCAGAGACTGTCATCCTTGATATGTACCTCTTCCTCACTTCCACATGAAATAAAGCCTTTTCCCTCCTTCATTTAACATCACCAAATCCTTAAGAATAATTGCATTCCATTTTTAAATTTTTTTTTTTGCAGTACTGGAGATTGAACCCAGGGTGTTGTGCCACTAATCTATATCTCCAGCATCTCTGACTACTTTGTTTTTGTTTTTGTTTTTGAGACAGTGTCTCGCTTAGTTGTCTAGGCTGGCCTCAAGCTTACAGTCCTCCTGTCAGCTTCCTGAGTAGCTGTACTTGTAGCACATACCTGAGGAGACATGTGCTTGGGTATCTGTCTTCATTCAGTTTTTTTCTATCCATACTTTCATCTCTTTAGTTCAAGCCACTGTTTCATCTGGATTTCTACAAGACTTTATTAATTGCCTCTTTGTATTGACCCTGCTAGTCTATTCTCCAAAGGCAGTAAAGGTAACTTTCCCACAAATCCAAACCTGGTTATGTCACTTTCTTGCTTTAAAAATCCTTTAATCTTATCTTATTTGGGATAATTCCAAACTCCTTAATTGCTTACTTGCAGGCTTTATATCACCTTCTTATATCACCAGGAGTCTAGTCAGGAGATGGAACTATACCAATTATTTCATTGAGAGAATTTAAGATGAAAAATTGAAGAACAAATAATGCAAAAAAAGAACCCTGATATTATACAGGATCGGCAATTGCAGGAAGAAGCTTAGGAAATTAGGGGAAGAGGTTGCAATTTTTACACTTCAGAAGATTAAAGGTTGTTCCCTGTACAGCCGAAACTTAGACTTCTGAAGAGGAGAGCAGTGGACAGTTTGCACTGGTCTCTAAGATGGAGCATGATGAGGCTGGGTGATTTTTGCAGGTATTGGAAATGGCAAGCTTGCTTCAACTGCTACCACTGAAATGGGCTGTTGTTTCTAGAATGAAGAAATGAGGCTGGGTGATGCTGAGGGAAAAAGGAATAAGGAGCAAACAAAGTGACAGGAAGGAGCAAGCTCTTCCTCCTCCAATGTAGAAGTTTTTCTCTAGCATCCCCTGTTAGCAGAGCAGAAATGTGATCTATAGAGTCCCACCCCCAGCATCAAAAAGAGGAGCATAGAAGTGTGGGTGAAGTTGAGAGAAAACTGGCAAAATTCATCTCCTTTTGTTCCTTAGCGCACACACAGTCTTCTACATATAGTTGTCTTCAAAACAATGAAAACAATTCTGTATGCTCAACTAGAAACGCAACTGCCCTGGTACAAATAAGGATGTAGTTAGCTTTTTCTCAAAGTCCCGATCATAAATGCAGTTTATAAGTAGTCACACTGTTTTTCTCTGAGTATATTATTTCCCAAATTCCATACAGTTTTATCTCAATACTTAAACACCTAAACACACCAAATTGCAAACCTCACTGATAACAAATTTGTATAATAAAGGAAAGGATGTGAGAGAAAAATTTATATTTACATACAAGAAATTCATATCCATTTACATAAGCAGAAAAGAAAATATATTTAGGTGCTTTGTCATCATTTTCATAACTATTTCCATAACTAGTCATGAGGTCAGTTTATAATTTCCTTCTTCCATAACTAATGATGTGTTCCCTTTGTTCCCAGCCATGGCTTAAGCAAGTCAAAGAATTATACTTGGTTGGACATTCTAAACCTTTGTTCATTAGGGGTCTGCGTTTTCAGTGGATCTGCCTTTTTTGGGCAGAGAAATTCCTGGGTTCTGAACCTCTACTCCTGAGTGAACTTTTTTTCCTGTTTTCCAGAGTCCTCGTTGCCCTGAATTTGACAATAATCCAATTTTCTCCTGATAATCAGGATCAGTTATCACAGCCATTTCCTCTATTCTTTGTTCAGCCCATTTTCCAGCAGTTTAGAGGGCCTTTTCCTCACCCTCATTTTTGAAATCCCTCCTCCTCCTCCCCCTCCCCCCT
>NW_026000142.1:2867208-2873863 GCF_001458135.2 Marmota marmota marmota
CCCTTCTTTCTTCTTCTTCTTCTTCTTCCTCTTCCTCTTCGTCTTCCTCTTCTTCTTCTTCTTCTTCGCAATGTTTCAATACACAGATATATGTGTTGGCCCACAAGCATACCTTGGCCAATTGTATGACTGAAACGTGAAGGCCAGGCCTTGCTCATATGATAAGTGATGGCCAGCAAGAGTCAAAGCGAAGCATTTTCACCTTGGTCAGGTGGAGAGGGACTGCTTCATTGCACTGGTTTCCCTGCCTTCTCTGTTGTGTGAACAAGGTGGGCTTTTGGTGAAACATTTTATACCAAAGATTCCTTATTTTGGGTTTTTGTTTTAATGTTAATGAGTCCAGAGAAGCCTCCCAAATTATTTAAAATTCAGGGTCATGGGGGCCTAAACAGAAGTTAACCATGGGTCTCAGTTTCATTTCCTTTTCAAGTGATTGTCTAACTCTCAGACTCAAAACCACAAGTGGGTGGTTAAGAAATCATAAACAAGTTGTAGGCACCTCTGCAGAACTTGTGATTTCAGGAAAAAACAAATCCTATGCTGTATAGCATGTGGGTGGGATGACTTTAATTCAGATCAGGGTTTCCATAGGCATTAAGACCAAGCTAAAGTAAATTGCTCAGAATAATCACTTCAAAGCAAAAGAGAAAAGCTCTAACTCTATTGATTAAAGTTCTTAATTGCAAAAGAATCTCCCCCTACATAAAACAAAGGCGTAAATAAAGGGGTTGATTGGCTCACAGAATGTACTTAGCCAGAAGCAAAGAGTTGGGATGCATCCCACCAGGCCTGTGTTGGTTATAATGGGAAAAATTTCCCTGCTGCTGTAGCTTGTATAAGCTACATCTATGATGCTTACATCTATGATGCTAGAGGTTGGACACTAGAGTCTAGAGTTACCCCCAGAAAATCCAAAACACTTCTGCCAAGGATTCAATGACTTTGCCCATGAGCATGCAACCAGGTGCTCACTTCTGTCTCATGCAGGTGGATATATTGGTAAAGCTAGGTTGTAAGGTCACTAGAGTGGGCTTCCAGTTTGGATTATCAATCCAACTTTCAAAGCACAACAAGTTTACTCAGCACAATGTGGACCTAGCTTCTAAGAAAGGATAAAGAAGAGACAGCATCTATAATAACAGCATCACTGAGACCTTGGATGAAAGTTCTGATGTCCCCTATCATGTGCTGGGGTATATTTTGGTGCAAGAAATGACAGGAAGCTGAAGCAAGCATAGATCACTCAGCATAGGAAAGTCATAGGGTTTGGGATTTCTGGACTTAAACACTCTGCCAATCACTAAAAATACCAAAGGTGGGGTGTCAAGTTCCCATTCTTCAGTAAAGCTATAACCATACGTTATATGTTACAATAAATGATCGTGACAACTAAGTACAACATACCTAGCAACATCTTTGAATTTTTCCTTTCACTAAAGTGGACATTTCAAGAAGTCTGACAAGCACCCCGGAGGCTGGAGTAAGACTGACAGTTTGGCAGCCAATTTTTTCCTTTCATATATAGAAACCTGGCTGAAAGGGAGCCTGGGAACTGCAGCAGTGAGCTTTTCTTGGCATCCATAATCCAGGAAACTAAAGATGGTGATTAGAATGATGTTGTATGGGCCAGAATGGAGTATGTCTGGCTAGTTAAAAGCACAAATGAGTTAATCTTAAAAAATCCCTGGCCTAGGATTTTTTAGAGAAAGGCCTCTAATGCTATCTGCTGTAGATTGTGACTTTGGACAAATTACATGTTCACTTTGGCTTTCAGCTTCCTCAGCTTCAGCAAGAGAGATCTGTATTGTGATAGCCGTTACTCTAGCTGTAACATTATATAATTCCATAATTTGGGGTGAATCTATTCCAAATCACTGAGCTTCAGCACCACAGGGGACACATGACTAGATAGGTTGAAAGTAACGGATGTCTTTGAATTAAAAACCCATCCTACGTCAAAACCTGAGCTCCTATACGTCTTTGTGCTATTTTCAGATTTAGGAAGTATTTTTCCTGCTCTTAGGATAATGTGACTTGTATAAAAGTCAGTTGGCTTTAACTCACAATCATAACATTTCATTTTAGAAGATTAAAATCACTAAGCATATTTTAAATTATTTTGGACACAATTTAATTTCCAAAATATATATTTCATCAAGAAAGTAGTACTACATAGATATAAAAAAAGATAGGCGTTTCATGAATTTTTGAGGCAAAAGTGAAACTACATTAGTTTGCCATAACGGAGTACCTGTTAACAGAGTAAAAGTTGTTTTCTAAAACAACAAATTTATTTTCTTGGTTCTAGAAGCTAGAAGTTAAAAAAAAAAAAAGGTTCTAAAGGCTAGAAGTTGCCAGCACCTTTATGTCATTTAACTTTAATTATGTATCCAAAGGTGAAGATACATCTCCACCTGGAAAGGATTCAGACAGCCACCTTGGGGATTAGGACTTGACATGAATTTTGGAAGGGGCACAATTCATTACTCAGCACTGCCTCAGTGGATATTAAAGTCCTGGTGAAGAGAAGAGTCAGTTATCAATCTCTGAGTCAAAAATCCCTAAAGAAACTTTGGTAATAATAAAATGATTGATTGAATGAATGATATATACATGTGACCATTTACTTGCTACTTTGAGATTTTTCTGTCTGACTTAGAAAACAAATTTGTGAGAAAGCTAAGTCCTCAAAATGGTAAAGGATTAATTTCATTACCTCTTTATAATGACAAAATCTTTAGAAAGACAACGAAGGGGTGAATACAGAAGGAGAATTGAGAAAGATGCTTTGATAAATTTAGAAATAAAAAAAAATTCTCTTACTGACAGGTACTATTCAACTCACTACAATAATTACCAAGTAACTCCAGTCAGTTAAGCACATTTTAACAAATTTAATGGACCAAAACTTAATTGTGACAAGTAATTTAGTCCTGGTTACAGGGATAACTAAGAGAAGATTAAAAATTTATATATTCAAAAGAATCTGCCAACTATATTTATCAGGGGTAGTTTAGATTTTTTTTGGGGGGGGTGGGTTTAATATTCAAAAACAATCATGTCTGGCAAATATAGTAGATGATTAATCTGATAGAGTACATAGCTTATTATGTGAAATGCTAATGATGAATGCCTGACTTCCTGTGCAGTTGAAAACCAGTTCTATTGAAGACGACACTCAGTTGATAAAACTACCTTCTTCAAGTTTTGTGGCAGAGCACTTGCCTCGCATGTATGAGGCACAGGGTTTGATCCTCAGCACCACATAAAAAAATAAACAAAATAAAGATATTGTGTCCATCTACAACTAAAAAAGAAATTCTTAAAAAAAGTTTTGTGTTTGGAAAAGTTCTTTTCAAAGTTCTTCATGTGCCACATTAGTTACCCGCTCTGTTTTGAAACTAATAAACTAGTTATAGATCTTGAATTATTTTGTTCTCAAAGATGACCCTTAGCTTCTTTGGCTCTTTCCTCTTAATTTTGTGGAAGTGCTACAAACCAAAACATACTCTTACCTGAAAACATTTGAGAGCCTTTATTGACCGGGGAATGGAGAGAGTGTGGGGAGGTCAGAAGAACCAGGGCTCAGGAGAACAATTTGAAAGCTTACTGACTTCTGGGAAAATAATTATAAAATAAAGCTCTTTATTTGTTGACTTCAGTGACATGAAGACATATCACCAAGCCTTTCTGAGGTCCACAGGTCTGTTCCTTTTACACTTAGTACTCAAAGATCCAGTCAGGTGTGGTGGCACATGCCTGTAATTCCAGTGACTCAGGAGGCTAAGGCAGGAGATTTCAAGTTTGAGGCCAGTATGGCAATTTATTGAGACCCTCAGCAACTCAGCAAGACCCTGTCTCAAAATAAAAAGGCTGGGGCTGTAGTTCAGTGGCAAAGTGCCCCTAGGTTCAACTCCTGGTACAAGGAAGGAAGGAAAAACTCAATGATCCACCACTGATGACTTCCTAAAGTCCAGGACTGAGCAAATATCTCACATTTTATGATTCTGGCTCAAAAATGTTTTAATGCAAAATGACTGCAGGTATAAAAGATGGCAGGTTTATAACTATGTAGCATCTTCTTCCTAAGGAAGTAAAGACTGAAAGAGGCAGTTTTGGGATTGGATAAAATAAAAACACTAGGATGAGCAACATAAAACTCAAATGACAAAATAAAAAAAGATGGGGAAAGACTTTAAGGTACAGACTAAAACCTCGAGATGGTACGTGGGAGAATGGTAGTATGAAGAAACCATGCATGGAAAGAATATACCTTTGCTAATTCATTTCTGTTTAAGAATTGTCCTGATATTTTTCTTGCTAAGGGAGAAAAACAGAGGAATGAAAACTAGTAGAGAGGTCTGTTATTGCTAATATGTCAGGAAAAAGTAATCAAAATTAACTCAAGATCATGGGCTCATTTAGGAAGAACACTGAGCAGGTCCTAACAAAAGATGAAATAGTTTTGGGGGTGATATTTGAGCAGATAAGAAGATATCTTAGAGATGGAGTTTCCAGATCTAGTAAAAAACAGTAAAAACTAAGACACTCAGTTAAATTTGAATTGTAGTTAAACAAAAAATTATGTGTGTATAGTAATTTTAGTATGTCCTATTGGAACCATTGGGATTTAAGTGAGTGCACACTTATATACACCCCCCAATAAATGTGCTAAATCCAGTGACCATATCTATTACTATATGGGTGACTTTGAGCAATCAGCTTTTTTCCATTTCATCTCTAAAATGGAATGGAAACAATATTACTTCCCTCATTTTGGTTATTTTGAAATTTAAATAAAATAATGCCTATAAAGCACTTAGCAGAATACCTAACACATAGTAAATGCTCATTATGGGGGATAAGGAAGAATTGGATCATGGGCAAATTTGCTTCAATTACAACAGTTCAGTTCATAAATATTTTACACATTATAATTGTATTATATTTCCCATGGAATATGAGCTTATCAAGCAGCTTTATTCATAATTCATAAATCTTGAAGAAAAAAAGATTTTCATCCACAGATGAATATGTAAACAAACTATGGTATGTTTATTTTTCTATGAGAAAAAGAGCTATCAAGCTATGTAAAGAAGTGCAGAAAATGTGCTTGTAGGTTGCAAGTAAAAGAAGTCAGTCTTTCAGGCTGTCTACTGTATAATTCTAACTATATGACATATTTTAAATGACAAGTTATAGAATCAAGAAAAAGAGTGGCTAGCAGGGATGCAGGGGATCCCTGGGAGTTGGGTGGGTAGAGGTAGGCAGTGAGACATGAAATGGCAGAGTAAAGAGGAATAGAAACTATTCTAAAATTTAAATCAAACAGGCAATTCTGCCATTAATCTTAAATCTTAGTATTTGAAAACTGGGATTCTTTTTCTCTTGCAAGAAGAGATCATTTTGCCAGTAAATAGCCTAGACTTTCTACTCAAAAGGACACCACTGCCTGGCATTAACTGGAGCCTGTTGGAGATGCAGACTCTCAGGCCCCCACTGAGGCATACTGAATCAACATTTGCATTTTAGCCAGACTTCAGGTGGTTCTCATGAACATCAAGTTTAAGGCACACTATTCTAATAGTCAGGAATGTGGATTTTGAAGTCAGATTTTTTTTTCAGTCCCATCATACTGCTTCTCCTAACTGTGCCATTGTAGGTAAAGTTACATTAATATCACTAAGTCACAATTTTCCTATTTTGCAATACAACACAAGTGAGAATACCTACCTCAAAGAGTTATTAGGAGTACTTATTGAGATAAGGCTTATAAAGTTGTTAGCATGGCACTTGGCAAATAAAAAGTAGACAATAAGTGTTACAGATTGATGTCCCTAACAATATCAATGATATCAGAGACCCAGGAATAATTTGAACTTCTTGTGTTAGAGTTTTATCTTTTTAACTTGCAAAATACTTCTCTCTAAGGAATGAGGGAAGGGAAAGAGGGAGGAACAAAGGTAGGGGAAAGAAATAGGCATGCTAAAGTTACTCCTGGATGGATTGTTCCTTTCTATTTGTGGAAATAATTGGTATTCTTTCTCGGAGCTCTGCATAAGAACCAAATGAATCAATCTGTTACAAATTGACACCACATAAATGAACTAATTTAGTTCTTATTTAGCCCAAATTACTGTTTCTAGTCAGAAACTCCTTCTGACAGAAAGAAATGTGAGGGTCCTCTTCCAGTTCTATTATTCATAAGAATGTCAGCGTGCCACAGCCCTGGAACTGGGTGCCTGGCACTGGTGTCTGTTTTGAATCTCTCTGTTTTCAGAAGATATTTAATGCTAAAATCACTCTTTAAGGTAAGGACTTTAGCAAATAGAATTGCACCTTATCTAAACTGGACTTGATCAGAAAGGCATTTTTGATGTAATTATCAATATATTGAGAATCTTTTAACTTAGTTGTCTTTAGATTTTTCCTTTATAGGATTAATTATTGGTACCAAAATAAAATCACTTAATTTTAATTCAGGCTAACAACAAAAAAAAGGGCATTTTTTTTTTATTGGTTGTTCAAAACATTACACAGCTCATGACATATCATCTTCCATACATTTGATTCAAGTGGGTTATGAACTCCCATTTTTTACCCCAAATACAAGTTGCAGAATCACATCGGTTACACATCCACATTTTTACATAAT